>NC_136696.1:22676141-22826141 GCF_947650265.1 Symphodus melops | reverse complement strand
ACATAATATTGGAGTGGGGGGAGAGTTTCAAAGGATGACAGATGATGCAGATTTTCCTTCCTCATGTCCTGGAACAAAACCTGCAGCTATCACCTGGTTGCAGTGCATTATGGGCCCTTTTGGCTGAGGTCATGGTGTACTTTTTTCAAGAGTTTATTTACCCGAGTACTTTTGTTCTTCATGTTTACAGGATGCAGAATACTGAGCATTTAAATAAATATTCTGTATGGATTTTTTTGAAGTTCCTTCCAAGAAACGAGAATATTTTTTACAAATCTTTTTGAACTCATCTCTAAGTGTTCTTTGCTTCTAAACCGCGAGCGTGTTCAGTGTGTTGTAGAGACTCAGTTTTGTGGTCTGCAGTATCCCTGCGTGAGTGTCTCTCTGCACGCATCAGCCACATAGATACTTGTTTTATGTACCTGCCAGGCAAAGCGATATTCCAGATAACACCGAGGAGCTGCGCCCACTCAACTTTTCTTTTCCAGTGCTCATATATTTCTCTTCAGCTTTTTTGGCCTCTGCTGTCGCCAAGGCAATTTAGTCATAGAAAAACTGCACGATCAGCAGGATTGTTCCACTTGGAGTCAGAGTTAGAAGTGTTGAAAAGGCCTCGCCTGCAACTCTTCGTCTATCAAAATACTGTAAATCCCTTCCCTCACCTAACCCCCGCCTTTCATCTCCTTCTCACTGTTTATCTGTGCAGAACGGACTTATATTGGCTGCATTCAGTGATTCGCTGGCTTAGATGTGTCTTTGGGTTTCCTATTTCTGTACGGAAAAATTAAATATCCTGTGTGGTTTTGATGTATCATCACCTATGTTTTTCTTTGACTGATTTGACTGCAGTTTCTACAACTGCAGCTCTCACTTTCAGTGTACTTCACTCATATATTCAGGGCCTCCTGTTTACACTGTTACGTGATAGTATTCTGTGATTTATCACCAAAGACAACATGTCCAAATTTCAGCTCGAACAATCCAAAGAAAACATTTTGTAATACTGTTGTACTTTTAATGTATGTGTGTTGAAAGTGACACGCAAGAACTGTATTTGCAGCTTTTCTGTGGCGGTACTCACTAAAAATCCTGGATGCTATCTCCCCCCCCCCCCCCCCCCCCGGCACATACTCGCCAAGGCATCATGAGTCATCAACATGCATATACACACACAAACAACACACGCACACATACACACCCACACAGAGAGTGCAGCGAGTGCACAGCTCGGACATGAATCTCCCTCAACGGGCTGGAGGAGTTGGGTTACTCATGAGCCCTTAAACATGTGCTGGCTGCACTCCAAGGCTCTGCACTGCAATTACAAACGTTAAAAACAATATATAAAAGACCCTTCCCCACCAAGGCCGTGTCCTGCACTGCAATTAGCGTCCTTGTACAGAATTATCACCCTTCATCAGCCACCGCCATACTGAGCGGAGGCCTGTAATTGGCTCTGTCCTTCTAGGTTTGCCGAAGGACGAAAATCCCCCCTCACATTTTTTCGCCATCGCTTTCTTTATTTCTCCGCTTCCTTAGATTCCATTTACAGCCATTTCCTTTTCATTTCAGCTCAATACAATGATCTGTGCCTCGCGCGCCCACGCGTGAACAGGACGACACGGGCAGGTGTCAGAAGCAGCCTCGAACATTAACGCAGCGCAGTCTGTACACGTGTGAATGTGAACATACTGTGCCGCATGTGCAGGAAAAAAAGGGAAAAAAAACACACACAAAAAACCCGCTTATGATGCTCACAAGTACACGCATATGCACCACGTCGCCCACGCACATGACACCCGGCGTTCAGCGTGCCAGAGTGTTTTTGCACGTTATGCAGCGAGTGGGTGCGAAGGCCAAGGCCTTGTGTGTTGGTGTTGGTGTTGGGTGAGCATGTGGCAGCGCGAGTTGGCCGCTGTACAGGTCGGTAAAGAGAGGGTGCGGCATGTTACATGTTGCACTAATGAGTTTCTGTGGCCAGGCGAGACCGTGGAGTGAGTTTATTAGTAAACAGGCAGCAGAGATGAGACGCTGCAGCCCTCTGCTGCTGCTGGCTCTGCAAATGATCACTCTCTCTGCTTCTGCTCCTCTTCATTGTTTTCCCTTACTTTCCCTGTGAATTGTATCAGTTCTTACTCACTCTCTCTCTCTCTCTCTCTCTCTCTCTCTCTCTCTCTCTCCCTCTCCCTCTCTCTCTCTCTCTCTCGTAGGCAGTGAGATGGATTTGACTTCGGCCACTACAATTTGACCAACAAGTGAAATCACAGACGAACAGATTGGCTGACGATAACAGCTGCATTGTAAGTACCATAATGTATCATCAATTCAATGTGCTGTGATTTAACGATGTTTTCTGATGTGGTTTAATTTAATGAGATGAATCTGCCACAAGTTTCATCTGTAATACGCATTCTGTTTAACGGCCTCATCTCCATGTATTTCTTCCTCTGTCTGACACTGAGTACAATGTGAGCCTGCAGTGGATCGCACCAGAAGGCTGAGTATTGTGTCTTTATCCCATCTGAAAGGCCAAGTGGTCACAATGGCTTGTTAGTGCGGCGCAAAAACAAAAAGGATCTTTTGAGAAGAAACGGGTGAAATCTTGATTGTCCACCGCACCGGGGGAGTCTTGACTTCTCCATGCCGGGCTCTGGATCTGTTAGAAAATGGCTTCCACTCTCTGCCTCCCTGCTCCAGGCTCCCCGCCGCCATTTTGTGAACCACTGCCAAAGTAGCCAGGTAGCGAAATGAGAGGGACAGAGTAAAGTGGGAGAGGAGAGGAGAAGAGGGAGCGACTGGGTGCTGGCGAAAATGAAAGGGAAATGAAGACACACAATACTGATGATAGAAAATATGAATATTTCAGACTTGTTGCAGACTGGCTGCATCCTCCTCTCTGGATCTCTCCCAGCTCTTCTTCTCAGAGGGGCTAACCCTGGGTGGACGCCATAAATGGTTCTTTTTTTTTTTTTTTTTTTTTTTTTCATCGGGGCCAATGTGCTTGCAGGGCCCACAGCTGCATGACCCCCTTCCACCCTCCCTCGCTCTCCTCCACACCACTCTCAATTCCCCCCCCCCCATTGCAACCCAACCTGCCCACTTATAGCACTCCAGAGCCAGAGTAACACGGGTAAAGCTTCAACATCTGCTCATGTACCTGTCTCCACCCTAACCACAGCACTCTGTTAGCTGTAGCCTGAGCCCCAACTGTGCGTGAATCATATGCACTTAGTAACCCCAGGCCCCACCCTACAACCTCCAGCTACTGTAGCAAGCCGCCTGCTGCCGCTCTGGAATCCACTATGTGCCAGGCATTTGATTACATGTGCAGATGTTATTAAAATCCTGCTCTCATCTGATCCCAAGACCGCAGATATTAAATCTAGCTCCTAGTAGGTGCCTGCCTCTGCTGCTTCTTACTCTTGATCAGCCTATTGCTTAACTGATCGGAGAAAAAAAGTTGCCAAAAAATCCCCCTGCATTTTGGCGTACAAGCTGTAATGGATCAGTGAAAAGTGCACTATTGTTTGTTGTTAATGTGGCCTTCACATCATTCACTCATTAAAGATACGGATATATTGGAACTTCTGGAGTTTAACAAACCAATATACATCTGTAGTATTGTAACTTTCTTTTTTCCTAAAGCTTTATTTTTTGAGGTTTTATGACTTTATTTGATAGGACAGGGAGGAAGAAGGGCTTTAACAATCGGGTGTTTTCATAAATTATTTATATTTCATTATTTACTCTCTTTTTTTGTATATGTAAATATGTATATACGACAGTTGTTATGAAGTAGGGAAGAAGAGGTAGGTTTAAATAAGCTTATCCTTAATCCTACTACTTTTGGGACATGTTGGGTCTTATTAGTATTGTTAATTTGACTATTCTTGTTAATATGTTGTTTGTTTGTTTGTTTGTTTTTTTAGTTCACTTTATTCTGCTACTTGTATATGTTCGAAATAAATTTGAGAATTAGACAGTGGATAGAGTCTATAATCAGGGAGGGAGAGAGAGAGAGAGAGTGGGGACCCGGACCGCCCGCTTGGAGGACTAAAGCCTCCGTGCATTAGGTGGGCGTGGGTGCACTAACCACTACACTACCGGCACCCCGCATGGTGACCTTCTGCCTTCATCCAGCACATTTCCAGTTCATGGAAAAAGGCTTTTAAGAATAGTACTGAACACTGGAGTGTGTATGATATACTTATTTTATTATATGCTCATAATTATATATCTTCAAGGTTACAATGATATGCTTGACTTGTGTTTTGTCAAACTGCAAATTGTCACAGCATGTTGCAAAAATATTGCACTTGAAAAGAAAAAATCCTGCTCAAGTGTCACTTGACAAGACGTTCAGAGGGACTGAATAGCTGTGATTTTTCGAATAGATTGGTGATACTTAGCAAAGACTAGTGTGCAGGATTTTTTCTTTTCAAGTAATAGTTTGTTGCCCTACGCACCTATGTTATGAGATAGTTGGGTATGCGAACACCTCCTAAAAAAATGCAAAAAGATAATTGAAAGAAAAACAAACACAAATGGTAAAATAGCTGACCTTTAAATAGTTGTACTTTAATTTGACTTCATTTGACAAACAGTTCCATTTCAATGCAAACAATCAGTCTGCCCCTTACATTTGAACACTCCTACATTTCTTTATTAAACACACTCTAACAGTTTATTAGCTTATTTATGATGCTGCACTTATTGACTCACACAGCCATCAAACCATGGGCCAATGAGTGTGGATTTGCACGTTTGTACCTTCTTAATGCAAACGGATTAATCATAGAGATGAAAACAGCGAGTGCATATCTTCGTGTGAGGCCGAGATGTTGGAAAACAGCCCACGAGTGCATCTTTACTGGCATGTGACTGTTTCAGATTCTAGCTGTAAAATATAGCAGGGGTCCTTCCAGCAGACAGACCTGGCCTATTTAGGCCTGTCACAGTCAAACTGTCATTGAGACAGGCAGATAGACAGTCAACTGCTTCACTTTCAGTCTTGAATTCACTCTCCCCCCTTTGGCTCCCTGCTCCTGAATCTGGCCATGTGTTTGCACACGGGGCAGAGCAGCCTCCATATTGTGTTTGTGGAATGAATTATGAATGCTATTGCATAACTGTAACTTGTTTCTGGGGCGATCTCTTCAGCATCTACCCAGAGACCGAGGCATGAATACATTTCCCCGCCTTAGACCCCTTGGAAGTGATACTGTGAGGCTGGCCTGCCTACGTTTGTTTATGGTTATATAGAGCAGATGGCGCTGCAACATGGTCACATATCACACACTGGCTGCCTGGCTGGCACTGCCACATATCCATACTTATAGACAGAAATGTAGGGATTTTAAAAAGGGGATTTAGAATCCAGAATTATAATTAATCTAGTAATTTAAATAAAAAAGGAGACACATTGAATGTCTTTACCAGAGTACATTTCTGTACATTCTTCATGTTGGCTGTAGGCCTGGAACAATAAGCACTGGCAGTAATAACCGCTGCTAACTTTGCTCTAATGCTAACTTTGCAGTATTTACAGTCCTAGCTGTCAGCTGTAACTGCTAACCACTGTAGAGAGACGGACTACAGGCAGCTGTAGCCTGAGGGAAACCAGTTCTTCAAGGTTACAAACTGTACAGATCCCTGTCTGCCTGCTCTGGTCCTCTGTCTGTCAGCTGAAGTTCATATCCAGGCAGAAAGGTATTTGTCCCACCCTCTAAATATAGCTAGCGACAGATGCAGCTCGATGGGGCACTGCCCAAGCTGAAAGGGGCCCTGCAGGCAGGCTGTAGCAGAGCTGGGCATGCAGACGTGTCAGGACTATGGACTTCTCTTAATAGATGGGGCCCTACAGGTCACCAGCAGCCACATGGCAATGCACGTATAAGCAGCTTCTATTAGCTAAAGGACACAAAGAATGAGAAAACTAAATCTCTACATGTGAACAATGTTCACAATGCATTGGGAGAAAATACCTCAACACACTCAGACGAAAAAAAGTTAAATGTGTAGACTTACAGATTAGAGATTTCCTGAACACAAAGAAATTCTAACTTCTTTCTCCAAGAAAACTATTAACTTATTTTACAACTCAGTAGTTTGAGTTTGCTAATGCGGCCTTTACGTAATGAATGCAAAACATCTATTTGATCACTTCTTCTTTTTCTTTTCTTTTTTTTTTTTAGGCTGTGAACCCTATAACCCTAAAGTCAAGTCAGCAGCCATGGGCTGTCGGCTGGTTCCACGAAATACATCTGATCAAGACACAGATTAGTTCTTCCTGCCTGTAGTTAAAATAAGAAATGCCATTCAGACATGTGCAAAGATCTCCTGATAAAGAAGAAGGCCTCAGTGTATAGTTTTCAATTATGTTATTGTGCAAAGCAAAGAAAAACAAAACTCTGTCTGACAGTCCCTGTGGTTCATTTGGTGACCTCAGTTTAATCATCAGTTTTAAATGAAATTCTACGATTTTCTAACTTAATTCTTTCACAACCAAGTTATTTTTATTGTGTGAAAAACATTGCCCGATTTTCTCAGTGTCTTTTGGGCATTTCCAGCCATTAACAGAAACAGTGATCTGAACTGTAAGATGAATTATATTTAAAGGTCTCTTGTGAAAAGAAGTTCCAGGGTCAAACTTTCGATAGGCCCGCACCCTGCTGTGCATCCCGCATTGTTACCATGCAAGTGTGTGTGTGTGTGTGTTTTCCTTATGTACTGTACATGTGACTGTATACTGTGTGTGTGAGATGAGAAGCAGCTGGTAAGGTTGGCCTGAGTGGTCTGGGTGACCCCTGCTGCATTCCCTGTCATTACAATGATTGGGGTGAATTTTTTTTTTTACCTCTAAGGATGGGGGCGCGGGGGGGGCGTTGGGGGGCTGCACCAGGCTCGGCTCACTCTGCCTAATCTGGCCGGCTTCACCTGGCATGTTTATGGTTCTGCAGGGGGATGAATGGTGGTTGGGGGGGTCAGCGGGGCCTGTTCATCTCACAAGCAGACAGGCAGACGCACAATTTATGAACGTAGGCGATAGCACATACACACTCCATCATGCATAGATCACTTTATACACACACACAAATGGATAATGCATGCTTTGACCCATATAGGTATATTCTGTACTTACATTCAAACACGGTCTGACACTCTTCTGCACGAGGTCTGGGAGCTCAGTATTTGCCTCCTGCAGAGGTGACGGCGAGGTCAGCCTGTCTGACTTTGAGCAGAATCCCCCAGCGGCTTGCCCCAGCCGTCCCCCCTGGCATGTGTAACAGGACCTGCCCATGCTGCACCCCCCCCCCCCCCTCATCCCTCTGCTCCTGTACGCTCCCCCCCTGTCTCTCGCTGCTGCCTCTCCCCTGGCCCTGGTATAAATAGATGGGTCATGCCTGCTGTGCTGCTGTCAGGGGGGCATGCTTCTCTTTATAAATGCTTCACCATGTCTCTCTGGATTCCTTCTGTCTTCACTCAGACACACAGACAACACTGTTGGCAGATATGTAGAGGTATAGAGACTAGAGAGTATAACACGGAACCGTCTATGTCTATAATTACATTCACAATATGATAAGCCACCCAGGGGATCCAAAAGGTGGATAGATGAGAACACACTGCGTCCTACTAAGCATGAGTACTATTCCTATAGCATCAACAGGCCTCGACTCAATGAACTCACCAGGTTAAGGTCTTGTATAAAGAGTCAGCGTAAGTGGGCACTTCCTTCATCCTCATCAGTGCCGATCAAGGGTTTCAGTTTATTAGGGAATATCAATGTGTGGTTCCATAAAATTAAACAAGAACAGGAAACCTCACAAAACCTTTAGTAAGTTAGTAAAAACTGAACGACCAATTTAACAAATCAGAAACTGAATAAGTGAACCACAATAAAAATATGAGTGAGAATTTGATGCAAACTTACTGTACTTGAATTTTTTGAATAGCCTGATCTATTGTTCCAGTCACATGTCTGATTATTAAGTTTTGCAGTGTTAATACGAAGTCTTACATATTGGATGTGTAAGACTGTATTTGACCAGACAGTCAGTGGATGTGCATAACTACTTTAGTCGGGAATAATGAGCTTTATGTCCATTGTTGTTCTCATCGAGCTTTTTTAAAACATGTTGATTAAGATAAATATTACATTTGTAAATACACCAAATATAAGGGTGTGATAGAAATGTGCTTAAGTTTGGTATGTTTGTACCTCCTCACACTTCTTTTTGATGTGTGAATGGAGTTCATTTATAGTTTGACATTTTATTTAGCATTAGTTTGTCAGTCTGCTTGTTTGTACTTTTCCCCCCCCATATTCAAAGTAAAACTTCCAACCAAAGAGATTGGGGGAGCATATTGTTTCTTTTTTTTTCTTCTGAATTTGCCGCTGCTCCGTGTGACCACAGACAACCACAACCCTAAAGATCCTGTTACAAGGTTACAGCACTCCACTCCATCTTACTATCAGTGAAAGTCAGCTTCAGTATTGATTGATGCCTCTGTAGCACTTAGGCTGAAGTGTGATTGAATTAAAGTGGCTCTTTAAGCAGTGTGTGCCTTCAGTGAGAACGCTGTGTGAAAAAGTGATGTGGCAAATGAATTTCATGTTTTGCTTTTCTCCCCGTGAAGGATCTTTCGTCCATGTTTGTGTGTAAATGTGTGTGCACGTGGCCATGCCATAGACACATACGCTTGTGTGTGTTGTGCTGTTGTGTATGCACGTTTTTGTCCGTGCATGTCCTTTACTGTGTGAGTGTGACATGAGATGATGACGTGCAGAGAGAAGGACTTTGCACCTCAACCCTTCTAAACGGCTAATGGAGGTGCAAGGCTGAGCAGTGTATCAGTTACAGACGCTGTGCTTTCAAGTGTTTGCTGAGTCTGCGCAATTTTAAGGCGGCTGGATTTTTCTAGGTGGATAGGTTGTTAGTAAATGAGGGTTTAAAATGGAATTGCATAACTGCGTGAAGAGCCCTTAACAAATGTGCACAAGAGTTCGTGGATGTGTTTGCTTGCGTTGCATACTGCCTCTCTTCTGTATGTGTGTGTGTGGGTGTGAGTGTGAATACTTCCCTGTCACTGGATGATAGCAGTTGGCTTCACTTGAAAGCAATATCTGTCCTGGCCATGCACTCTGCTGGTCAGGACCCCAGAGCCATCTACTATATTAGATTGAAGTATGTCCAGTCAGCAGCTTGAGAGGACACCGTGCCTGACCTTACCTTATGAAGTCTGGAACCCACATTGCTGAGCTCTTGTGCAGGGCTGCACAGCGGGAATAGAGACTGGGATATGGACTGTGCAGCGCCGAAAGTCGTGTCCTATGAAGTTACTGTACACCAGCAATTAAAATCAAGACATGAGCTCTTTTCGCACATGTACTGCTGAACATTTCTGGACAGCTTGTCCCTGATAATTTCCAAGTTGTTATTCATACTTGTCCCTTACGGTGTTAAGTTTTCCCTGTCGGACAGAGAGGGCTGTTTATAAGGTATTCAAGATGGCAGGAAAAGCAGAGACTGACGCTATGGCAGCTATTGCCTTTATATCAACATATATAATTGGAAGTTTCCACAAAATCAACCAAAGAGTGGAAAATAACATAATGGCTTGTAAAACATAGTGTGAAGCTTCCTAAATAGTTCCTGCTGGGTTCACACAGCAGCTCAGCCAGGCGTCACATGGTCATTTCACTCGAAGGCCGGCAGAAAAAAAGACCAGGCAAAGTCAGGATGAGAAAAAACAGGTTATCCAAAAATCCTATTTCTCATTTGAAAATGTCAATAGCAAGTCTGCTCTTAGCACTGATAAGCGTTAGATGAAAGCTATTAAAAAGTAATCGAGTCCCTGAACAGTTTCTCAGCGTATGGTGCTCAGTCTTTCTTTCTCTCTACCTATGTGTATACTCTCTGCAGGTTGCCTTATACCTTTTGTCTATGTCTGCAACGTCTGTATCTCTTCCTGTGTGACTATTTACCAGTAAGGGTGCGTGTGCTTGTGCATACTTACAATCCACTCATGCACTGCTGTTGTGTAAGTACAGCAGTGTTGAATAATGCAAAGAGCCTCAGACTCACCGCTGAGTAGACACAATGGGGCCTCTCTGCTCAAGACATACCATTCTGTGCTGTGCTGTACATTTGTGTCCTCACAGATGGCATAGTATTACTGTAGAGCTGCGTGCTGCCAAAGATTACCCAGATATGACGTTGTGCTGCAGACTGAGAAACATGCAGGATGGTGTGGGTTTCTCATAGAAGAAGCCGAACAGGACTTCTTAAAAGTGTACTGATAATAGACATAACTATATGCATTGATCGTAAACCAACCTGGGTTATATGTTTTTCATCTAAGAATACAAAACTCTTTTTTTCAACATCCGCCAGAGTGTTCACTATTGATCTTACATGTAGTTTTTTTTTTCTCTTTGTATTTTGCAGAAATGATAGATTTTCCTTCTTGGAGATTTCCAGGCAAGGCTACTGACGGGCTTCTAATGGAGGAATGGAAGGAAAATGATGTATGTGTCCCCCCCCCCTTCCTTTGCTGTGTGTCAGAGCAGGTGAGAAACATTAACATCAGCAGCAGCTGCAGTACCTCTGCTCCGCACATGTGCACCAGGATATGAGCTAGCTTTAGTTCACTCTCTGTCAACACAGGTCACTAATGTCAACACTCTCCTCTCCAACCCACGCAAAACGGTACAGAAAAATACAGGAGAGCAGATTGGAAGCCTTCGAACATTTTCAGAGGTTAAAAGAGACAAAATTACTGGCAAATATCTTTGATAACTCATTAAATTAATTAAACTGATCATAATAATCAACAGAGCCTATTTGAAACAGTATATCTAACAAAACTTTGAATTTTAATAGCTCTCAGATTCCTGTTCGGATGTCACAGTACCCTTCATGTTATGTGCAGGTCACATTTGAATATGAAAATATTATGGCTGTGATATTTGTTTGGGACGTATCCACCTCCACATTTGAATCCTCCCTCCTCAGACTCAGCCATGAACCGGCTGACCTGGCTGTCTCATTGTGTTCAGAGCACAACATGTCCTGTCACACCGGTGTCCCAGAGGAGAGTGGCGTGTGTATTTTGGTTTCTGTGAATCATAACCGCTGTTTTGTGTTCACTGGGTTGTGTCAAAGCGGATTACCTGCCTGAACGAGGACCTGTGACGACTTTGTTTTTTAAGACTGTCCTTTGGGGTGAGGTAGTAGGTTGTATAGTTTTAGGGTCATACCCTTCCTGTCAGATAACTATACAACTTACTGTCTTTCCTGAAGTGACTGTAATGTCTTCAGACGCCGTTGTTAAAGCTTTTGGATGTGGATCAACAAAGGTGAGTCATTGCAATAAAGACTATAGGATCAATAGGTTCATCTTTTTTTCCCTTTTGTTAGCTCATCTCAAATGTTTGTAAATGTTTTATTCATCTCTTTCAAAGAAAGGTCCGTCTAAGAGAAAGGAATTCACCAGAAACTCCTAGTTCACGCTCTAGTTTGCCAAAATGAATTGTAAGGTTGTGGACATTTTCGACACGGATACCAAGTGTCGTTAAATAACACGATCTCTGTTCTTGATATTGTCATTAGTATCAAAAGGTGCCGAAGCTTTAAAAAAACTGTAAATATCACTAGTCACATTTTTAACCCAGAGAGAGAGAGAGAGAGAGCAACGTCTAAGTTGTGCAAATACTACATGCAATTCCAGTACTGAAGTGTTGCCAAAGTGCTCGAGTGTTATAGAGCTAGAGTTCTTAGAGTGCAGTTTGCTTGCAGTTTTTACCCAGTATAGAGCCGACATAACCAAGTATAGAGTGCTTCTATTTTTTTCACCATGGTAACAAAATGGGTATCTAAATAGCTTCTTTTTTTTTCTTTTTCTTTTTTTTTCTAGTATTGCATCAAAGTCTAAAATTCTGGTATTTTGATAAGTTTTGATACTAGACCTTCATCAGATAAACAGCTTGTCCTTTAACAGGAAGTGGCTACAAGCCTGTAACCAATCAACATCATCACATCAGGTCCAAGAAATAATTTTTAAACAGCTTTTTGACAAATCTGTTTAAAGGTATGTTTAATCTCTCAGAAAGCTGATTCTTGCCAATGAATGTATTTTGCATGTTTGAGAGTGTGGAGAGTTTGATTGCGTGTTTTTTTTTTTATTGCTGTCACATGTTGTTGTTGTTTTCGTTTTGTTTTTTTCCGAGGGAGCCTTGTTGCTCTTATTCTCAGTTGATTATGTTCTGACTGTAAAGTCCTAGTCCTGGAATTGGAAGTGAATATTAATTAATAGTGTTGGTTTTTGAAAGTGTAAAAATGCATGACGACATGTTTATGTAGAAAAAGAAAAATGTTAAAGTGTTCGTAGCTCAACCAGAATGCTCTCTAACACAGCTTCGACCAAAGCGTGTTGACCTATGGGACCTTTCTGATGTTCGAACGGGGTGAGGTAGTAGGTTGTGTGGTTTCAGGGTAGTGATTTTTGCCCAATCAGGAGATAACTATACAACCTACTGCCTTCCCTGAAGGGCAGCAATACATCAACTTAAAGCCAACAGGAAGCAGTGTCATTCATAGAAAAACTCTCATAGTCAACAAACCAGGTCAACTTCCAGGACCCTGAGCTGCTTTATGCCTCTAGAAATGTATCAAGATTGGGGTGCTTCTATGCTTTTATTTTGATAGGACAGTGAAAAGGGGGAGATAGATCATGTTGGAAAGCAGCTAAGGGTCAGAGTTGAACCTGGGCCCCCTGCTTCAAGGACAACAACCTCTGTATGTGGCGTGCAATCGAACCACTTGGCCAACAGGCGCCCCACCAACTGATATGTAAAGAGCAGAGGACGAGCAGGTAACGTCTGTTCAGTATCACAAGTGTTGTTGAGTTGACTCTTTTGCTTTAAACTTAATAAAGAAAGTATAATGATCCATCAGTTTGTGTCTGGCATTTTATTCATGCTCCTGAGTTTAATGCTGCTGTCAATTACAGTGTTTCTGTTTTTGCAACTGAGTGACTGCATGTACACAGACAACCGGAAGCATCCAAATTCCAGTAAATCTTCAGCTGGTATTTAACAGTTCATCCAGTCTCCTTACCCAAAGCAAACATCTCTTTGTCTATTGAATGTTGGAGAAATGTGTGGAAACATGTCTGAGAAACCCCCTAATGTAACTTCTTTCATCCTCCGCTTGGATCAGTCCTGCGGCACTGACAGCTTCAGAACCCCAGATGAAAAGGTGGAAAGCTATGGCACGGTCTCACCTCCTGAGCCACAGCAGTGATTTATACTGATGGTTAAAGTGTGAGAGTGTCTCTCTCTCTCGCTCTCTCTCTCTCTCTCTCTCTCTCTCTCTCTCTCTCAGGGCAACAGTGCATATAAATACACACACACAAATGTAGCTACATGCAGAGATGAGTGCCAACGGATATCAGGCCAGCATGGGCGTCAGAAATGCTTTACTGTCTGAGACCGCAGTCCGGTATCTCATATCAAGGTCAGAGTTGGGGGCTGTCAATCACAGGGAGAGTCCTCGATTACACCCGCTAAGCAACCACATGACCAAAATTCAACTTGAAACCATAAGTTCACTTTTTGTTTCTTTTACAGATGTTCCAACACCAGTATCTGTATCTCACTCAGACACTGCCATAACAGTGTTTTGGGTGTCCGCTAGAAAATTCACTTATCTACTATATTGATTTATTAGCCCACCAAAAACTCAAATGGCTTAAGGTAGATTATCTTGTGTCAACAATGTGCTGCTAGCCGTCAAGCTAGCAACATTTCGATAAAAACTGCTTTTCCACCAGTAATGGAAATGATTTATCCCACTAGTGTCAAAGGGCTTCTTGGTATCAACCTGTACAAACATATTTAAACTCTGCTGTTCACATGTAAACCACCTTAGTTTGCACATATCTTGTGCTTACCTTTTCACATCACGGTTTCACATATCCATCACGCCAAACGTGCTTAACTTTTTAAACATAATAACAATGACCCTGGGACATGGGGAAAAAACACTACCTTCCTACTGTATCCCAATGTCCGGTGGTCAGTGGATGTTTATATTAGGCTGCACCCACTGCATATGGCTGTCCCCCTCCAGCCACCATATTCAATTGATTTGAGCCTTGGCCCTTGTGATAGAGCAAACTCAGCTGAATACTAAGCCTGATGAGACAATGGCTCAGTGTGCATCATGTCTCTGGGGTTGCATCTCTAAAGGCCATCCTTCATCTTCTCCTGCCGCACCAAAATCGTTGCAAAAAGCTTCGACATGCACGCTGGGATATTTTGTTCCCATGCAATAAGGAACTAATGAAAAGCTTCTGAGACTCACTCAGCAACATATGAGTCAGAATTCAATATTATGATGTTGTGTTATTCAAAGTTGCCAGGAATTTGACAAGAATAACCCTCACAGCGCTGCTTTTCAAAGCCTTCGTATGATGTCATGGTTGCATAAATGGAATAGTGTTATTGATTGGATGTAAGTGGATAGGATTGAGGGCTCTGTGTGGGCAGGTCCCTCAAATAAACCACTGAGTAGAGTGCATTTGCTGAAATGAAGCAAAGCTAAGCCTGTGTCTAAATAGATTCAGCTGCATTAATATTTGCCACGCTGATTAAGACATTTTATATTCAGCCTTATATGTAGGGCACAGAATTGAAATGAGTCGCTCCTGCAGCAAGTGCATTCTCTCCATCTTCACATTGAGATGTGGTGCATACAGAAAGAAATGGTTTTCATCTCAAGTCTTCAGTGATATACCTTCAAAAGCAGCAGCAAGGCCCAACATCGCCATTCATTTAACACAAGCGCCACCTAGTGAATGCTCACTCAAATGTATTCATATACAGCCTGAGCCTTACACGGTTAAAAAAATAGGGTTAGGGTTAGGGTTGAGGTTATTTCGTCCTATTCTAAGTTCATCAACCAACAACAGTTTACATAGACAATCAGTTGTGTGTGTTTTTGAGTTATGGTTTTATTTGTGTTGTCTATAAAACACCATAAAAAAAGGAAGAAATTCCTTTACAATTACCTAAAAACCATGGTGATCAAAAGCCGTTTTTAATAAATACCAAACAATCAAAATAAAGCATTTATTGATATTGATAAGACAAGGGGAAGTGGAAAATTCTTATTTTTTCAGATGCACTTGAAAGATTTAAATAGCAACAAGCAAAAGTCATTGCTGGAGATTAATTTTCTGCTGAATCAGATTTATTGATTAACATATCAATCTAGATCTGCAAAATGTATTGTTTTTTACGATTCCCCTTGTTTCCTTGGGGGCTAAAGACCATTTATGTGTTATTCCGTGTATTTTTTACAACATGGTTGAAGAAATTAAAGTTGAATGACCTGATCAAGGATTAATCCTCCCTGTAGGAATTTTACAGCATTGTTTGACTGCTTCCTGAATGATGAAATCAGATGGCAACATGCTGAAGTGCGAGACTGCAGGTGAAGGAGCCTCCATCTACAGTATCTCAACACCAGGGGGCAGCAGAGCTCTAGCTGCTGTTGGGCGTCAATATTGACCCACATCCTGAGCCTTAGTGGGTCATCGTATTAACCCTCCACTGACAAGGTATACACTTGTCCCAAGTTCTTGAAGCTTAATCTATAAAATGAAGCACATTTATTTGTAAGTGGAAAGATTAAGAACAATGTTGTTTTAAAAAATGGTCAAAACCATGTAGTTTAAGCATCCAATACACTCTGACAAACATTTTTAAAAGGTTTTCATTTAATTCTAAAGACATCTATGATAAAATATGAATCAGTGAAAATGGACCATTTGAATCACAGATAAAGGCATAAACAGTAAAGCTGAAAGTCTTCTTCCAAACTCAGATTCTAATGGTTCCTTTCATTTACTTTTTCAGCTTATTCATGGTGGTGTTTTTTTTTTAATCGCATCTTGGTTCAGTTCAGTGATAGACATGCTGTAAGCAAATGGGTCATTTGTCAGGATATTATCTGGATGTGGAAAGCTGTCTAGTCTCCTCTTTATTGGGAAAGCAGCTGTTGTCCAGACAGAAAGTCTTGACCGAAGCCCATTATTGTTCTACTGTCGTGTTGCAACGAGCCGTATAGCTCCGTCTAAAGTGTCTCCATGTGCTCCTCAAGGGGAGGAATCAGCACAGGCAGTGAGAAGCTCTGCTCTGCAGCTGACATCTGTGTGGATGTATGTTTGAAAGTCATCTGTTTGAACTACACTTTGCATTGATTGTTTTTGTAAAGGACTCTCTCTCCGATCCTCTCATGGCATGTAATACGTTTTCTGCTGCGGTGGTTTAAGTATAACTGAGATACGTTGCTCAAAAGCTAGATCCAAGTCTAGTCTTAAGATAATTGTACTTATCTCACTGGACCGTACTGTCCGTTCTAGTTTGATGTACTAAAACATATGATCAGCCTGGGATCCATTTTTAAAGGAATTACAACTCAATAGTATATCAGCCTGATAAACCAACCCCAGGAAATACTTGCCAGACCTTTGTTGAGCAACAAAAGTTTGCCTTTTGTCTTAAATTTCATTATTTTGTTTAACAGCTGTGGAATGAAAGATAAATACAAAGTTGAATTGTGAGGGCCAGAGAAAGCTAAAAACTCGACCCAGGAGTGTTTTCACAATGTGCACCTCTCCTGTGAATTCCAGCTGATTCTACTTTGTGCATTAGTATCATGACCAGTCCTATCATAATATCACTGTGCATAGTGGCAACAGTATGTTTGCTTATTTTCTGTATACAGTATATAAGCATATACTTCCACCACTCTTCTGTAAATCTTTATCCTTTTTTTAAGGGCCCGGAGAACTGAATATATGAAGTATGGTGCGATACATGAAAGGATAATGACCATGATTTCTAATTACAGCTACAGCTGGTTGTAGCTGTGATGTTTTAAAGCACTTAAAATGGGGACACAATAACTAAAATGAGTTTTAAGTTGCATAAATTACACCACATCCTTTATATTTGAAAATCTGCACTGATCGTTTAATAGGCATTTGTTGAACAATTGCAGATTACATATGTTGTGTGTGAGGTCAATATGCATACTCAAGCAGCATATCGTTTGTGTTTGTCGGTAAGTACTATGACTGGATTTTATATTAAAAATGATAAAATAATAATAAAAAAATAATAATAACAGTAATAAAAAGATAATTTAAAATGGCAAGGCGAGGGCGCCTGTAGTGGTTGGTGCACAAACCCCATGTACAGAGGCTGTGTCATATCCCACTCTCTCTCTCTCTTTTTGAGAATTTCTGGCTCTGTCCACTCTCCTCTTTCTCAAATACAGGCCCAAAAAGCACAGCCTGCACTGCTTACATCATGAGGTTTAAATAATGTAAAAAGATACATTTTCTTTATTTTCTTAAATTGATTGTATTTATGCTACTTGTATTGAAGTGAAAACTTCTTCCAACGCTATAAATGTAAGTGCTGAGTGTGCAGTGAGGTCATGAGGGGTCCACTGTGGTCCCAGGGCTCACACAGAACAGCCAGTATCTGCTTCCAGGCCCCGAGCCAAGCAGTGGAGTGACGCCCACAGACCCCTGCTCTGCCAGAGACGTGGACAGCATGTGATGTGGAGCAGGGACGGGGAACAGGATGAGGAAACACGAGAGCGGAGAGATGCAATCGCACACTCAGCATCTGGCTGGAGCAGAGAAAACAGAACTGCTTCATTAATGTGCACTTTATTGCAACAGTCTGGAAGCCTTCACATCTTGGCCTGGTGTCCGACAGAAACAGAATGGTGTCTCATACTGAAAAGTGTTAAAAGGGTTTTTTTTGTGCACAATTAAATGACCATACATCAGTCAACATCTGATTAACGTAAAGTATCTGCACTTTTCACTTTATTGAGATTTGGGGGAAAGTTTGTGATTTAGAAAAAGATTTTTTACAGACTGCCGCAGCTCTTAAGTGTTCAAACATGTTTCGCTTGTTTCTTCATTTGCAGATTTTGTGCTCTACAGTACAATATGATTTTTGTGCCGAAACTGACATAACAAGTCTATTTGCATTTTATTCCTTTCCTGAAGGGGAAGTCTTTCCAGGTTCCTTAGATCTTAGTTTAAAATGTACTAACATGACGTTGTGACATCACTACCAGTACGGATAAGCCATGGTTGAGCTTATATTAGAAATGGGCCTGTCAGAGCCGTGGGATATATCTTATGTATCACTGATAATTTAAACTTTGCAATGGTCTGAAATTGTAATTTGTTATTAATGAGATGGATAAAAGTAAGAGGTGATAACAATATCAATTAGCTCTTGATGGGTTTTAATAAAGAGAAGAATCTTTCTTTATGGAACCAAACAGCTTGACCATGTGTGTGTGTGTGTGTGTGTGTGTGTGTGTGTGTGTGTGAGTGTGTGTGTGTGTTGTGTGTGAGTTATCCTGCCTTATGTGTTAGCATATTTGAAAACAGTTGAAAAACTGTATTTCCCCTCTGGCATTAATGACATATGTCTTCTTTTTATTCTTTTTGATTTGTTATGCACACGAGATTGATTTCTAGGAAAAATATTAACTAGCTACAAATTAATGTTTACCCAAAATACATCTTCCTTCTTCTACTTCTTCCTAAAGACAAACTCTCACAGATTCACTTATGGGTTAAATATAGTGGAAGAAAACCTACATGAACGTGAATGAAAGTTTGGATTCTGTAGTCATACTTAATATATGCCACTCTTATTTTTTTAAGAATTGTCCTTTATTTTCTGATTTGCAGCAGTTTACGAAATTTACAAGAAGTTAACCTGCTACATTCATTAACAAATGTATTTCAGGGGGGGGGGTTGCATTGGGAAGATGTTGTACTTTGTCCTCTCAAAGCTCCATTGGATGGAATAAGATTGCATTGAATTAAGAGGGAAGAGAGAGGGAAGCACTCGGATGAGCGGAGGAGGGTCGTGTGAGGACAGAGACAGCAGGGTATGCACAGCTTGTATTCCTTCAGTTCGGCATCCTTGTAACTGATTATCACATTGACATCACGTATCATTTCGACAGCGTTTGTTTCTCTGTTTGCTCAGTACGTCTGCAGCTCTCTGTTTCGTGTTTGAGCGCGCGTGGACTTCGCTGTCACCACGGTTGTTAGGGGGCGTCCTCCTCAAGGAAACAACGGCTGCACTCTTCCTATTCGCCGAAACTATAGGTGTGTCAGGGGGGGGGTGTGCACTTTCCCTCCGTCAGCTGTCCGTCATGACGTCACTTCCTGCGGGTGTGCGCTCCACGGCTCTGCTTTGTATGGACATGGTGGGGGATTTTTGACAGCGGCAGCGCTGTTAGGAAACAAACAGGGACGTGGTCGGGGGTCGGGGACTGTTTTTTTTTTTTCCCCCTCCTCGTTCATATCTAGGTCTTTCACTGGGCTTCTCTCAACTCAGCGTGATTTCCGAGGATATGGAGGCACCGGACTGAGCTGTCTATTCCAAGGTAGATATCTTCCATTTGTGCCTTTTATTTCAGAAAGAGACCCTACTGCTGCAGCTTCGAGATCCTCTGTGTGGGAATGTTGTTTGCTGCATGAGACGGCTGCAGCCTACAAACAGCGCATGATCTCAAGTGTTAGAAGTAGTCTCTTTTTTTTTGTTTCTTTAACATGCAACCTGCTCAGTTTATTATCATTATTCTTTTTGTACTTATACAACCATTGTTATCTAGGCAGGCTCGTTTGATTTCACTTCGCACGCCTGCGCAGTTGAAGTGGAGATTTCTCCTCAATCTGCAACAAATAGGCTATTCATGGTACACCCTATTACTCAAATGTTATTTATAGACAAGCCTGTACGATCAAGTTCTCTAATAGATCTCATTAATAAGGTGTAGTTTGATTTATTAGGCTAGTGTTTGTTATGACGGCCTGTGCCATGCATCGATGAAGGACAATAACACAGCCAACGCTGTGTGATGAAGTGAGGACAACAAACGTCAACAGTCCATGCAAATTGTTTCAATCAGATTTTGATGAACGAAACAATGCTGCTTTTGCTAGAACCACCTGCACAACATCTGCATTTGGGCCTACTGATTGTGTATAGCATTCACAAAGGAGCTGTATGTAGGCTATAGTAAGAAGTTCAAGATCTTCTTGTCATCTCTTTGCTGCAGCAGACATGTTTTGTGTGAAGTGTTTCGATGGACTACGTGACTGGTTCAAGCTGTGGTCAATGTGCAGCTGCAGGTGCCGTGAAGTAAGTGCTGAAATAACCCTGAGGCATCTCACTTCTTCTTCTTCTGTCCTTGTGCGTTTATTGCTGACATTAGTCTTAAAAGCTCTGCCATGTAAATATTATTCATCTGTTTATGCTTCTCAACTTTTTAAAATTGTATTGTTCTTGTGATCTATGACTGAGCTTCAGATTTGACCTGAGTACTGGTATCCGGTTGACATGGGGTTGAGTTCATCAAGGTAAACATGTGGTTACTTAAATATGACATTCTGCAGCTTAACCACAGATTCTTCAGACTTAAAGCCACCTTGCAGCACTCATTTCTTGCTCTATGAAGCTGAAATTTGACCCCAATCCTGCTGTACCAGTTTCATATGGCGAAACAATATAGCATTGGAATGTAGCCTCTCTCTTTCTTAATGTTGTTCACTACAACTGTCCCATGCTCATTTGTTCAATGATCCTCAGCACTCTGATACTCAAAGGGTTTCTTAAGTTGAACTTCTTAATGGTGACTCGTAAATGTTAACTTTTGTTGTAACTCAAAAAAATCCTCAAACATCGATTTACTTAGCCTAATTCAAAAGTATGTATATTTTAATGTCATTAGTGGAATGTTCAAGAGTCCAGCATCAGTATCGGCATCAGCCACTGTGTAAAATGAAATCTCAGTTATTGGCATGTTTCCCAAGGCATCGGTTGCCATAAATCATTAGCCCGAAAAATCTGTATATAAATAACAAGCAAGAACAGTGTGATGCTTTTGCAGAGTGTGTTAGGCAAAGCTCCCAAAAGCTTTTCTCAGAGGGCTCTGCCAATAAGAAGAACAGAGTGTGCAAAGCATATCAGAAGAGACAAGACGGCTCGATGACTTCTGTCTGTTATGTGGTGATTGACAGTTTTTCTCACATATTTATTTGCACGCTGAGAATTAGTTATGATTGACAAGGTGACTCAGGAGGTTTTGCTCTTTGTTGATAATTTCCCTCAAATTGACACTTTGAATGAAGGTGATCCGAATAAAGATGTTCTTTTCTGCGGCCGTTAATATTCCAATGATGTTTGATGCAGCCTCGAAGTGGCAGTGTCTTTTTATTTGACTGAAGTCTGAAAAATAAAACTCTGCATAGACCAAAACTGTGCCAAGAGTTACTATGAAAGTCTATACAACTAACCCTGAGCAAATAATAATCACAAATCACTTCGCTTAACTTAGTGTTGCGTTCCAAGTGGGTGGGGTTCATTGCTAAAATTACTTAAAGATGTAAACAAGCACATTTAAAACTTTGCTTGTGGATTTCCAAGAAGTCTTTTACTCCATTACTTCTCCACTGATTTTTTTTTTTTTTAATTCCATGCAAACACAAACTCCATGCATATTTTGTATGTTAAAACAGCAGATGGTATGTAATATAAAGGTGTGGTTTGTCTGTCAGTGCTTTGAACCGTCACTCTTGTAATCACAGGGACACACTGTTTTTAAGATACCCTTATCTGTCATGCACCAAGCATGAAAAATGTCTCCCGAAACAAACCGTCTGAACCGAAATGTTTGTGCTTTTTTAAATTCGCCTTAAAGGAACTCGCACCGCCGTTGTTTTTTCCCCCTTGAGGTAGTTTCTGTCCAACTGTGCTGCTGCGCTCATGACAGTTTTGTTTTGTTTTCTGCAGGAACCTGAGACCAGTAATCAGTGAGTGCCAGGCTGCATTCAGAGTTTGAGTGACAGACAGACGTAGGCTGAGGCAAGAACAGAGTGAAAGGCAGAGTTTTCCCCACTCTGCTTCTCAAACAGGACTTTCAGGTTCTGCTCAGTCTTGAGATGCGATCGTTTTGTCGGCGTCTGGAGCGGTTAGGGGGTGAATCGTACTGTACATGGAGCCACTGACCTATTTCTCAGGTTGCTGCATCGTTGACGACGGCGCATGAAGAAAATGTGCAGTTTGAAGTGCTTGTGCGAGGCAGATCCCTTCATTTCATCCAAACATCCACAAACTAAAGTTGTGTCTGGGAAATATGTTTCAGAAGAGTCACTGGCAGGCTTTAGTGGTATCATGCTGTTATCGACTCTTCAGGGTCAAGGGCACCTCTGGAATGTCTCATCTGTCAGGTCAACCCCAAAAGAAACACGAAGTGGATCTCATGCTGAAGACTTTAAGCTACAGTGCTTGAAATAAACTAATACACACCAAGCTCATCTTTAACAGTAAAGGTGTTTATAGTCATTTCAGATGGCTTTTTTTTTTTTTTTTTTTTTTTTTACAATTCAGCAAGGAAAGCGTTAAGACACTTTAATTAGGAATAAGTGGATTGGCCTGGAGGCTGTCTCTCCTTGAAGAAACTGGGTGTTGTACTTATTAATAACAGGAAAGTGACAAAAATGCAGTCATCAGAAAGGTGTGACTACAGGGTTTGAGACTTGCTTTAACTCAGTGGAAGCTTTTAGGCGGCATTCAGATCAGAATAGTGTTCACATGACACCAACTCCCCATTCACAATGTTGAGGCGATTTAATTGGCACTGCGGGGCTCCTTGGATGGCTCCAGCGGAAGAGTTGTACTTGGCTTAACTTATGCTGCAATGACAGCAGGTAGAGTTGTCAAAGACATACTTACCTGAAGTCATGATGAGGGAAGATAAAACGACCGAGTTGTAACTTTCCACAGTTTAAAAACAACCTTCATACACGACTAACAAACTGTGTATTCATGTTGTTTTATAAAGACACATTTTTTGGCTTTTTTGCCTTTATTGTAGAGACGGGACAGTGTATAGAGTCAGAAATCATGGAAAGAGAGAGTGTGGAGCCGCTGGTCTGATTCGAACCCGGGGCCTCCCGTTCTGGAGGACTAGCCTCCGTACATGGGCCGTGTGCACTAACTGCGCCCGTGTTTTTTTTAAATAATATTGATAAGCTCTCTGCCTATTAGATATGTTGTCTAAAATAGACTTCCCAGATCAGATTTCACAGCCTTGTTGCTCACCTGTACAGACACACCCACACAGTGCTGTTCTCATTCTAAGCGTGGTCGTTCTCCCTCTTTGCGTCGGTTGTGTTTGTCTGCTTGTTGTGTAAAGTGTGTCCTTTGTCGACCAGGTTTGTCCTTGAGTCAGTTCCCGTCAGAGCCTTTCGTACGGTAAAGTCCTTCTGGGTTGAATAGGATTGAGGCGCTCCAGCCAGACTTACCGTAAGCAGCTCTGGTGAGGAGATTGTCTATGCTAATGATCGAGGAGGGATGCAGTATAAGCGGAGCCTGTGTGTTAAACCGCGAGGGGACTTGATGGGACGACTTGACCGACGTCGTGGAGAAAAACGACTTTCCTCCTTTTCAAACCTCTTCATCTCTCCTAATGTTATTGATCTGTTCATCTTAAATAAGTAAAAAAACAACCTTAAATCCCTGTTTGTTCATTAGGTCTGATGCACATCCACATGAGCCAACGCCTGTAGAAATCCTCATCAGTGACCTAGTCCTGGTCTGATACTATCACACTGTAATTCCATTAGTGACGAAGCCCACTCTCTTTCAGCTCCACTCACCAGCTCAGACAGAAAATCGTCATCGGATTAACTTCATTATACAACTTTATTACGTAGCAGCACAACAATCAAGCTCTATACATGATTTCATCCAGTGCTTATTTTTGTAACTGAGCAATGTAACTCTATTGGAAACTGACAACAATATCAACTAAACCAAAGACATGGCTGGACCCAGCTCGTCAACCTTTTCCAATTTGGCCGCTCCATAGGAAGCTGTTCTTGCAATTCATTACTATTTAACCCCTATTTCAGCACTCGTGTGCCTCATGTTTTACTCATAGGACACACCTTTTTAACTGAATAATTCAATTCAGCTAAAGTTATTAGCTTCCGCCAAGTGCTGTAGCTCCACTGAAGAGCATCACACGGTCACAGGTTTTGAAGGAGCGTCTGCTTCAATCATGACGTCCCTATTTTTTTTTTTTTAGTCCGTTGGTTTTGGAGAGGACACCTTTTGCGGATGATTCAGCTCTTGAGAAAACTTTGTAAATGATGCATCACTGAAGGTTGTCCTGAGCTCAAAAAGACAGACGAGGATGTTGGCGACAGCTCATCTAAGCTCATTTTTGTATGTTCTTTACCTGTTTAAATCACAAGGTCTGTTTAGTTTTGGAGAGGATCAGAACTCGAGGGAATATTTCTGCACCTAAATGCATTTGTAAACTTCACAGGCCTGCTGTGCTGTATGCTTGATATTTCTCAGTGTACAGTGGTGCATGTACAGACGATTTATCAAGACTCCTGAAACCTCTGATTTAGGAGGGGGTCTTCTCTGTTAATGATTCAGATCTTTGACTTTTGGGGTACAGCTCTACAAATGTCAGTGCTAAAGGTTGAAGCAGGGCAAAGAGTTTTAAAAGATCCATCTGACAGTGCTCTTCAGGAACTATATTTAGAATATAACCACAGGCATGTGTGCCAGCCATGTAGCTGGGTGTTTTTGATATTGGTTCTATTTTATGAGGTGATGGTCCAGCGTCTGTGCATATGAAATGAATGAGTCAGTCTTCAGAAAGCAATACCATTACGTTAAGACTGACTGCCGCTCCTGCTTGCTTCGTGCTTATATGAAAACCAGAAGTACATCTGTTTGTTTTTTCTGTCATGCTCAGCGACCCCTCTATAGTAGCAAATTAGCTTTGCTCTGTCTGCAGGTCTGTATGCAGTGTGCCTCCCCACAAACATGTATGCTGGTTTGGCAGCCAGAAAGGGGGAACTCAGGACACCAGTGTCAAGTTGGAAATTGTAACAAGATATACACAGCTGTCTGAGCAGAGAGAAATGCTCCCAGCTTCATGTTGTCCTCATCCCAGGTTTTTTGGGGGTGATTTCTGTAGTCTGGCACAGCTCACTCTATTGTGTTTTGAAAATGCAGAAACCCCCCGGACAACAGCTATTGGAAATATATTACGCACGCCTCATTGCAAATATAGTTTGGGCCAAAGACTGTGGTAACCGTCAGCAGTATTATGAACACTTCCCTTCCTGATGTTTCTTTATATACAGTATATATACTGAAAAAAAATCTTTAGTTGCTTTATATATAAAGCAACTAAAGATTTTTTTTCACCACTGATTATTGGTTGCTTATTGTTTAGATTGTGTACTTTAGAATAACAGAAATGAGTGTTTCCCTCAGGATCAATAAAGTGTAGTTTAAATATCACTTCTTCATAAAACACCTTTTTTTTTTTTCAAGATCACTGTGTTCAAAACCCAAAGATATTACATTTAAAATATTACTTTAAAAAGTCTTGCATCCTTGCTTCGCAATTGATGATCATTGATTAAACTTTTCATTTCAGCCTGGGATATTTTATTTCTTCCAGATTGCTTCCTACATAACCTGGCACAAGACTAATAGCATGATCATCTTTGTTGGAGCGCATGTACCATCCTCCTAAATCAGGCCGCAGGGTCTACATTTCTTGGCAGCACTGCGCTCAAGGTGGTTCGTCAAAGTTCACTGGGGGAGAGGCACAAAGTTGTCTGCTGTCCTGGAGTCCATGTGGTGGGGACGGGGGGGTAAAGGTATGATGTCTTGGCAGAAGCTCAGGGGACAGAACAACTGGTGGAGCAGCATTGAGTCACTTGTACATTCCCTTCTCTTTGGCACTTGCCTGGCCTACATTGTGCTGACGTTGAGATTTAAAATGTGAACAGTGGCTGCTTCCTAAATATGAATGTGTCTAGCACGTATGGACACAATGTTCAAACCTAAATCTGCTCTATGGGACAAAGAGCGTATAAACTTTGTGGCCGTTCTGTGAATTAAAGAAAAAAGTTCAAATAGGTTGAACTCTGTATTGAAATCAGCAGGATGAAAACGAGACAGCTGATTCAACGAGGTGATGGAAGGTTACATTATGATGTGTTCAAGGTCGTGTCCGTAAAATGACTATTTAATAAAACGTGAGCACGATTTGTTTAAATGTATTGTCAAGAAAAAGAAACTGTAGGTCGTGACGAAGAATCTCTCAAGAAGCATAGAAACATCCCTGTTTAATAAAAGATTTTTAAATCGCTTGAAAATGCCTCGGATGTTCACTTAAGACTGCTTTTCCTCATAATGAACTTTGTTTGTAATGAGGACAGACGTTTTTTTTTAAAGCTGTTTGACTTTATCTCTTGTTCTTGAAGAGCACCTGATTCCTCCACTTTTCTTTTTGTCCCAGTGCAGCACTCAATTTAACCTTTTTTTTCTAAGAAAATGTAGGATTTGACGAGAAACTTGAGTCAATACAGTTGACTGGTGGAGCAACATGAAGTCAATATAACAATAAGACCTGTTAAACTTCCTGATACAAGCTCTAATTTACTTCTAATACATCATTAACATTATACTCATGCCAACATTTTTCTAATCCAATTCTTAAGTATCATTTAATTTCTGATCAGTACATCTATTCATCTCAATTCTCCTCCAAATCCACGAAGATTAACAGTCCTCATCGCTAGTAGCTAAGATATTGTTGAACTGCAGAGCGAGGCTACTCAGCAGCTGTTTGGTTTCTCATGATGTGATGCTCTCCAGCTCATGCTGAAATCTAGGCTCTCGTGTTATCTGTAACTACAAGAAGGATAAATCATCTTCACTTGGTCTGTGCACAGTTTTTCCTTTTTATTCATTCTGCTGTGCCAAAAAAGATACCCCATGCAATCAGATGCAATTACTCAATAGTTCCACATGGAAACATTTTACCCCCCTTAGTAATTGTCAGGTTAATAGAATTTAACATTTATCCACTACTCATGCTACAAGATGTTTCATGTATAAGCCTTGTAAAGATGAGAAATATAATCTCATGACTTTCAGCTGTGTAGGAGAACATTTGGAGATATTTAAAGCTGGTTGCACTAAACAGACTAAAGGGTATAGATTTCTGAAAAGATAATGCCAGCATGTTTAAATCTTTATCAAGATCAACAAACTAAAAGTAAACGGGGAATTTATAGCATGACATCAAAACTCTCAAGTCAATGTATCTATCTGTAATCAAGCTTTAGTGTGTCATTGTAACTTTTGCATGCTTGTTTTGGCTCCAAACTACACACAAACACACATGAATTATGCACACTGTCCACAGTGTAACAAGGTGTTGTAAATGAGCAAAGTAAATGGCCAGGTCACCACAGACCTCTGAGGTAACGTGATACTCTGTCACATTGCACCTTTGCTCTGTTTTATGGTCACATTGCATTGGCTTTGTCTTGTGAGTGTGTTTGAACATTTAATTATTATTTTGACAGTGAACACGCTGTCAAAGCCGAGGTCAGAGTCCACTGGGATTTATGTAAGTTACTGTTTTATTTCTCAGCTCAATGCAGCAATGGTTGGATTTACTTTATATGCAGACAGCCAAAAGCAAGAGCTCATCTTCAGTCAAAGCCTTTTTGTATATTTTGAAATAATTGAGAAACCAGAAAGTTGCCTTCATGCTTGGACCAGATGAAGCGAAAAATCGAATGTTGTGAAAGGGGCTGACTTGAGTAAAAAAAAATGGTGGTTCAAAATAACTTTTTTCTTTCCTGACAATGAGCTGTTTTGTCATATTAAAGATTTACCCAACAATATTAGTCAGCATCCAGTATTAATTTAGTCCTGAAGTGCCATTTAAATGTTGTCTGTCAGCTACAGTATAAAACAGCTGTCTGACACTAGCTCAGGAAGTGCTTCTGGTTAATGGTTTCTACTTAACTGCCATAGAGCTCTACTACCAGGATGTAAATGAGCAGAGTTTACGGATGGCATCTGGCAGAGTTTTGATCCAGAAAATGCAGATAACATTGAATGAATGAATGATTGGAGGCTGTGTTAGGTTATAGGAAGAATGTGCGAGCTTCTGAGCTAGTAGGTGTCGCCCTTGAGCACCAACTTTAAACAAAAACAAAATAACCGTTTCATGACTTCTACACTATTCTCCAGCCATTTTCCTCCAGTAGGACACCTCCAATCCCTCAGTCATAAAGTTATGGAGTAATGAAGAACGCACCATAATGAAGCATTAAGTGCAAGCCGCGGACAAAATCGTCCTTTGCTTGAGCTATAATTCCCTGTGGTCTGCATTGTTGTGTTGTGGCTGAAAGTTAGTTAGCTGATGTTAGCACACTCATAGCGTCACATTGCACAAAAGATGACACAGAATGACCGTGATCTAAAGACTCTTGCGTGACATTCAGATAAGCAGAGTAGACTTATTCTTTTCTGTAGTCCTTGACTTAACAGCTTTATACACAAGGCCGTTGTGTCGGTTATGTAAACACAGCTCCGACAACATTACGTACAGTTGACGTGACTCCTGCTTCTCACGCATTGTAGACAGTCATGACTCAGGAAGACATTTACAGAGGATATACTGGATGTATGCGTAACCAGCACCTTAAAAAGGAGAAGCAGTTAATTTTTTTGATGATGCAATGGTAAAATCTGCTCCTAAAAGATCCATGTGAAATGAGGAAACAAATCCAATTCAAGGTCTCACCTATAGCCAATAGTGACTTTTTATTTTATTATTTTCTAAACAACAATGCCGTGGCAATCAGTGTATCGCTAAAGACACTGCACAACGCCTAGTGCTGAAAAAAAGCAACATCACGGCAGCAACAAACTAAGCCAGTAAGAATGAATTAAACAATTCCCCCAATATCCCTAAAATAGAAATTCCATGAGCAAACTTTTGATGAAGATCTCATGATATTAATGTGATGGAGCTTGTTCCCTTATGCCGTGTTGCAGAACCTCAAATCTTCAAAGTTTTCTCATTGGTGTAAGTAGATATTTCCCCCATTGTTTTAACGATTACATCAAATCTTCATTGTTTCGGTCAGTACCAAATAAAGGATTACGAGGTGCATTGAACTGTATGTCCATTGGAAAAACCTAATAAGATACTTAATTAATAGAGATCAAATTTTGCAGTAGCTCGGGAAGAGATTATTTTCATAAAAAATGTCTTATGTGCGGTACATTGCGGTGTCATTGACCTTTAAATTACAGGTAAGTGACTTGATAACAGAATGATTGAACTGTTGGCTGTCGTATGGCTCGTCTGTCGCAGACAAGAGCTAAAGTCCAACGTCAATCACTTCCCCGGCCTGAACTTTGCTCAATCTCCATAACGATAAGAGGGCGCCGGCCACCATATCAACCCTGTGTGATAAGGATTCACTCAAGTGTTTACACTGCGGGCACGGTCCAGCCTGAGCTTAGAGTGAACTCTTCAGACAAATGGACAGGCTGAGCTGGCGGGACAGCCCCATCGGCCCATATTATAAGACCACCGTTATGCCTCTGGGGGCCCTTCATCTTACAGGTCTGTCAGCACTCAGACCACAGGTTGAGTGGATTAAACATTAACCTGTAGTCTGTCTTTTACACTATCTCACACACACACACACACACACACACACACACACACACTGAATGTCCATGCAAACTCTCGGAGAGAGCTGTATCTCATGTCCAAAGTTGCTAAGAAGCCTTCAAGTCGTTGGATGAGGAAGGTAGGGAGTTTTGTGTAGATTTTTTGATAATCAGTAACTCATATGTTTAAGCAGTCTTTGAGTACTGGTGTTTGATGTATTCTTACAGAACACCTAAAAGTATGTGAACAGATCATTGCCTTATGTTTCATGTTATCGCCAGTCATATGTCCTGGACATTACTCGGAATTACTACAGTCTTTTATTTCCACACCTTGGTGAGACAAGCCCATACACACCTCTAATGTCCTGGTCTGATGCCAGCTTTATCTGGGTTTTCACACACGCTTTGCAGTTTGTTCACTTCAACCATAATATATTGAAACGCTTTTTGAATTAGTTGTAGTGTTTAATTAATTGTGCAAGTGTTTTAACAGAATAAATATATTTCATTTAAGTCATTAGCCTATACTACCAACTATGTATGTCAACACCAGTGGTAACCATCTGAATGCCTGCATCCATACATACGTCTATTTTCATGGGATTATGCATTGCAAAATGTTGCCAATTTGTTGACAGTTTTCTATTTTACTACAAGCCACCTGTCGCTGCTATAGGCCATTGATCCGACAAGTGGAAAGTTAATATTTTTCATTTATTAAACATCATGGCATTGAAATAGTAATGGAAGAGTTGTCCTTTTACTGATGCACATACCATAATTTATTCAGCCCACAAAAATTTACTGGTTTTCGGGTCATTATCATAAGACCATAACACATTTCAAATAATTTTCATACTCTTTGAGTCCCATTAGGATGGGAGGAGTTCTCTGTATCGGCCAAGTTAGCTTAAACCAAAAGAGTGGTTCAAAATATGCAAATTTTGCAATGACAGTGGGAAACCTCCTTAAGGGGGCCCCACCTAACAGCACTCACTCTTGTTGCCCAGCTAAGCGTTGCATGCATTATTGCTGCGATAACCCAGGTGTGTCAATGAAAGTACGCAAAGAAACATGAAGAGAAATAGAAAGGAAAAAAAAAAAAAGAGCAAGCATCGGGATACTGTCAGACAAAGTTGTGATGAACGCTGGCTTGAAGGCTCCCCATTTGATTTACGCCTAGGGCCCCACCAGTCTCTAGAATTGCCATTGACTGTGATTAGAGCCCTAAGACTTTGTACTTATGTCTGGATGTAGCGATACCACAAGATCAGGTAAGGCGTCACTATTTCCTGAGTGGTAGATTTTCTCGCCAAGACTGTCTGTTCAACAGTGCAGATGATTTGTGGGCAATACTCCTGAGGATCTTGGACGGAGTGAACTAACTTCACGTCTGCTTTCCTGTTGTGAGAGCATGAGGCCATCTTCACGCCTGGGTCACGTTCAGAGTGTGTTCATCTGCCTTGGTTCAGGCTTATGAGCTGCTTCATGGCCTGTCTGTTTAATGTGGGTCTTGACTTCGATGGATGAGCATTACATGGGGGGCTGGGTGAGCATGCTGAGTGACTGTGCAGCAATCCATTGGACTGTATGGATTATTTATGTTTCTGCATCCGGCCCTGTTTTCATTGAATCGGACTGAAACTTGAACCTATGATGAGATTCATTGATTTTGATAAAATTCGGAATTCTTCTCATGCCCGCCTTCCTATGTGAATTTCAAAGTGTGTGTGATCCTTGTGTCGGCATTGCCATGGCATCGTCATGGCGACCTCAGTGGGGTCTAAGTGAACCGGCTTTTGAAACATCACCCCTTCCCTCCCTCCTCCCTATTTAGACCCCAACCCTCATCCACACAAACACATATGACCTTGCTCATCATCCCTCTCGGTGTGCGGTGCCCTCAGCAGGCTTGGTTGAGTGAGCACATGAGGGGTCTTGACCTACGGGACAAAAGCTTGCTGTTGCCGTAGGAACCCCTGTTTTCTTTCTCTCTCTTTGCCCCACTTGCTAACTTTGTCTCACACTCCGCTGATAAAGACTCTGTAATGTAGCTTAGCTGACATTCCTTTCCACCCCCTCGTGTCTCTCTTTTTCTCTGTCTCAATCCACAAGACGTCTGCAGCTAAGCGGCTCTGTGTGTTTATATTCTCATGCTGTATGTTGGTGGCAACAGAGGTTAGCTTGGGCCATCACTCCATGCTGTTCTGGGTGTTGGGGGTCATGAGTGCAGAAGAGGACGTGTGTCATGTATGTTTATTTTAAATAGAAAGTCATGTGTGGAATGGGACATCTGTCATGTGTGTTGAGACAACTCTGATATATTTCGTCCACTTTACATTGTCATTTATCTGGACTGTGTATTTGAGTACAAGTAAGGAAGTGCAACTGATGTCATTGGAAAACATATTTTTATAATCTATAAAACCAGATTTTTTTCTTATCTTACCATTAGACAATAACTTTCCCAGGTCAATGGGTTTTATTTGAATAGACAGTAAATATGTTAGTCAAGCTGTAGCCCAGAGTCTTCTTTATTTCCCCGCCTGAAGCAGTATTATAATGAGACGGTGCTGAGTGAAGTGAGTGTATGAAACAGGATGTCCTCTAAAGGAAGACCTGAGGGTCAGGAGCTAGCTGCTGAATGCTAAAGAGGTTTGTTTTATCCTCGTAGAGCTAACACTGCCTCCATTCAGAATTACAAGTATATCGTAGAGTAAGTAGCTCAGTAATTCAGCCCCCTCACATGGCAGGGTTCTTTCATGTGGGGCAGAGTGTTTAATGGGTGGGAATCTTGAAGGAAATTAGTTATAGATTCAGTTAAGTTTTGATGATGAATTAGTGACTTGAATTGTATTTAACCAGAAAACTGTTGTAGAAATTTCACTTAATTGATTGTTTGATTGCACTCAAAAAGTTTCTTACACATTGGCTTTGAACTTTCAACTGTCCTATTTATAACCTACATGTGCCATGATGTGCAAAACAAGTCATGGATTTTCAAAGCTTAAAGGGATACTTCACCCATTTTCATGAAGCTTTATATCACTAGAAACATGGTGGTAGTGTTGAATGGTCGTGAAGTTTCTTTATGTGATGCAATATGACGCTTTTTGCATCACATGAAGAAAACTTTCAAGCAAAGAAAAACAAAAATGAGGGTTGGATTCACGACAATTCAACACTACTACCATGTTTCTAATGATACACAGCTTCATCTAAATGGGTGAAGTATCCCTTTAAGTAAGCAATAATGTGTGCTAAACAGACAAAAAAAAAACAATGAATAATGGAAATGCAAAGAAAATCTGAAGTTTTTATTTTGCCCAAAACCATCAAAAATAATGGACAAATTATAAACAACCTTCATTTATAGTTTAACTTGCCCTTTACAACTAACTCTGTATGGTTAAACTAATTGTGCCCCTGGAAAATAATAATAACAGCTTGCACACATCTCAGTTAATTTCACTGTTTGGATTTGCCATTGTAAGATTCTGATATTGTTCTTGCTCTGAATAATTTGACATTCTTTGAAGGCAAAATACTCCTGTTGTTGCTGGGTTGTCTGTTTTCAAAGGGGAAATAGCTGCAACAAGTTCATTGTTACTGACATGAAACAATTGTTTGTTTGTTCATCTCGATCCCCGTTAGCTTCTTAGAGGCTATTCTTCCTAGGGTCCGCAGTTTACAATGTGACAACACGATTTACATCGTCACATAGTTTATCACAACACACAAACATTACCCAACATAAAGCATGTCTACAATAGCTTAATAAAATCATGTTGGTAGAAAAGTGATAATCCCTGTGCAGGCCTCTGTTTTGGACCAATAAAGATGAGTTCATTTCTGTAAACTTATAAACAATAGTATTAAATAGGATAAGACTAGCACACTCACAAACTGCTTTGTAGGCAGTTTGTGCATTCCTGGTTCTGTTACCTGTCTTTGAAAGACAGTTCAAGAACAGAGCTTTGACAATGTGCTCTGCAAATTTAAAGGAGAACTTATTGCTAATACACGTTATACCACATAGGTAGACTTTGACCAAGATCTTACTATTGTTGCAATTTTATGTTTTAGTATCACTAATAATCTGCTTTTGGTCATGTTGATTATCACAGTACACTGGACTTTCCCACAGATCTTCAATAAAGGAGCTATTTTGTCACTTTTACAAATGGAATCATATTCATTTTGATTGCACTCAAGGTGAAATTGTATGCAGGTGATCTATGCTTTGGCTGTGGTGGAGGAATGCCATTCATTTCCATCAGTCTTTTAAATAGACTGAAAAGGAGCACAGGGAGCATAACTTGTGTGAGCATGCAGTCAATGTGTCTTACTACACAGCCCACAGTACATTACACAGTTTGGGGCTTAAGGTTAAACTTCAGGTGGCTGTAAATAAATGGATGGAATAGCTGTGAAACAAGGGGCAGCTGCTGTCTTGTTGTCCAACAGGCCCCCACCGCCCACTGCCCCCCAATGACCTCCCCCTCGTTAGATGTTCTTAGTGGGGCCTGATGGGAAAGGGCTTACTGGAGATTGACCTAGTTTACATAATCATGCATGATGTTCTAATATGTAATATAAGGCCCAAGCCAACAAGACTACTTCTTGGTGTACTCTCATGGATACCTCATGGCTCCCAGTCCCCCCTGTGAAATTCAACAAAATCTCTGTTCTAAACCCTCGTTCATGTCTCTTCCAGACCTCCATTCATTACATAAACCAGTCTGGTGACCTACATATAACCGTACGCATGTCTATGGGCCTCGCTTTTCTTCTTCATGTCTTCGGTTCTGCTCTTTCGGGACCACTGTGAGGTTTTGTGAGGATAACGTTGCTGTATTTGAAGAGACTAGTGCAGAGGGGCTTCTGTTGTGTCACAAGATACTTCCAACTTTGCTGGCTGCTAATCCACCATAGCACCTGTTGGCTGATGGCTAAATGTTTCAGCAGCACTACTCAATAGGCCTAAATGTTCTGGCCGGTGCTTTGTTGAATCATGTGCTCTGAAAGATTATGACTTATTACCCGGTCGTGTTGATGTTATGATGTTATCTTCCCCATGCTAGCAACGTGGCTTTATTGATGTAAATGTTAGTTTAATGTTCATGGTATAATTTGAAGACCTACTGGTTGGATTGGCACTCAGAGATGAAGCTTCTTCTCCAAGTGTTGACCGACAAACTTGTAAAATATATCCACATCTATTTCATGGCTTTGACAAAAAGTTAATTAAATGATTAAATACATTGGTTTATGATGCCAATGTTGGTTTATTGTTTGGAATACAGTTTTGCCCCATACTGAAATGTCTGAATTGGTTGGATTGTCCAAAAATGTGCTGCCTGACGATTGTTTTTGTCTTTTAGAATATCTGAACATGTACTACATGATATGGCCAGTAAAACTGATTAAACCAAATATTCTTGGTTCCAAGAAGGTGCATCCCGATGACCGAGTAGACAAAATGGCATGTGGTAAAAACTTTTAGATGCATTACAATTTTTCAGAATTAAAATTGTGAACACTTGAACCTGAGTTTCAAGTTTCTCATTGGGCAAGTGTTTTAAAGATAGTTTATAAAGATACTCCAATGTTAATAGCGTACACACCTGTATCTCTTGGTGGAAAATGTTAAAAGGATAAAGAACTAGGATGAGGAACAAAGTCAGCGTTCAGCTGGGCTAGCAAGCTTCTTTAAGTATACAGCATACATCAGTGCTGTATCTGTATCTCACAGCACCGTGAGCATAAATGCTATCTCTTAGCTTCTAGCCATTAAGACTGAGTTATAAATCCTGTTTTCCTCTCTGTCATTGTGTATGTACTCCCATGTTACATCTCTGACCTCATTGTCTTTTTCCCCCTTCGACCCTCCCTATGTCCTCTATCTCCAGTCTGATGTGTGAGAGTGCCGGCAGCCCGCTCCTCTGCCACCACAATGGTCGACATGGAGAGCCACTACCATCCCCCCTCGCCCCTGGAGGACTCGGTGCTGGACAGCCCCCTGTGCGTCGGTGACGAATTCATGGGTGGCATTGAGGAGTTCCAGGACATCTCGCAGTCCATAGACAACGACGGCCTCAGTTCCTACGATGTCCCCGAATACCAGTCGTCCAGCAATGGTTCTGAAGGTTCCACTGTACTAGGTGAACATTATCACTTGACTCATAAGGATTTCCTTTTAGAACATGTATTATATATTATTATATATGTAAGGAATCAGTCATTTTCTGATTCAAAGAGTCCCTGTAAACTATGTCTCTTGCCATTCTTGTTGTAGTCCCTCAGTTTAACCCCTTAATCTCTAATGTGTTTTATTTTACTGTTTCGAGAGTACACACACTTTACAGTAGATCTACAACAAAGATGTTCTTCAATTCTTTGATGCATCTTTTTTACACACATTGTTCCACTTTTTCATCCCTTGTTCCTCAAATGTACATTGTCTTGATAAATTGTCCACCCATTTCATGCCAATTTCTTTCATAATTCCACTTAATTTAGTCCTCCTTCCTCTCATTTTCTGCACTGCCTCATTTCACCTCCTTGTACAGCCCCTCTCTTCGCCCCATATCCATTGAGGAATTCACACATTCCTTAGCCACCATGCACCACCGCTCAGGAAACATTTATTTTGCTGTTGTGTTTCCTCTTGAATCAAAGTCACATGGACATTTGGGAAAATATATGATTACTTCCAAATATGCAACAAGTGAAGATACTGGAAAAGTGTAGAAAGATTGAGATATAATGAAAGAATAGATTATCCAAGTGAGAAGCAAGGTAGGAAAGAGGAAAAGAGTAGGAAGTGTGGGGAAGAGGCATTAAAGAAACATTTGATGATGTCATGGAAAATGCAGTAAGGGGTTGTTTAGGATTTATTTTGTATGGGGGTGTTACCAGTGACAAGCAGGCACAGAAGATCAACAGATGTGTTTTTCCTGATACATGTTTCTAACACCAGGCAGGAACACCAGGTTGGCTGCCAAATGCTGCTTATCCCTTTTCTGGCATCTCTCAACCAACTCATGTGCCTTGACTTAGAGCCGAAGTGTTGTACCATTTCATCTTTGCTATTTGTGTACCGAGCCTGCTCTATAAACCATGTTACCCCAAGGTGACATTAAAACTTTTTGGCAATCTTTGTCCAGTCCTATGACCAGTCGTCCAGGAGGAAGAGCAGTAATACTACTCCAACGCTGTTATGATAGTGACAGGATGCACACCACAGGCGGCATGTTGATACCTCTGAATTAAGAGTTGTTGTGATGAAACTATTCCACTATTTCTTTCCCAGAGGGAGAAGAGAACATACCAATGTGTTAATGGAGGCAGAAGATGTTCTAATTGAAATGTACGAAAAATGTATTGGTAATACTGGCGTTAAAGTCTTTCTGGATATTAATCGAGAGACCCTTGACCAAAATGATCAGTAAAATAATGATTGTGAGCTGCAATGTGGGGTGTTTGATGCAAATAGAGAGAGATATTTTTTTGTATGAGCAGAAAAATGCAGCTGAAGAGAAACAAGTTCTGGTTCCTGTATACCTTCTCAAGTCAACGTACTGGAACATCACTGATATCTGGGAGCTATGGAAATGAATTTCCAGAAGTTTTAACTTTACAACCGCTTCTTTAAGCATCCCAGTGACATTAATCTACAGTTTCCAGTCATCTGTTTACAGTATGCGCCACACAGTCATAAAGAAAGTGTGTCTTGGGCTTTTGATAAAAGACCCAAGCTGTGTAACTTGCAAAATACTCAAGTGTAGAGGAATTTCACAGCAGCCCATGCAGTTTTCCAATGCAAATACTTTTTTTGTAATAATATTTTTGTTCATAACTTACTCCTTCTTTATTTTTTGTCAAACTATTTTCATAATCAATCTTGATATAATGAACTATTGGGTTCTTATTTAAGCGGGCACATTCTCCACTTGGTTATGAGGAATAATGCAGCTTTACAGCAACAATGGGGAAAAATACAAGCGTAGAAACTTTGTGTGTTTCCACTTCCAATAAGTTATGATAATGCTGCACGTGCAGGGCAATAAAAGCCACTGTGTCGTATGATTGGAAGTCAAGATATGTTAAACAGAGAAGGCTCCTTTTCGAAATTCAGTGCACAAAGACCAACACTATGGTGGTCAAGAGCACCATACAGGACAGGATCAGCATTGTGCATGGCAGATATTTTGTGTGTGGATTTCTTGCAAAAGTATAGAAATATTGCAATTTGTAGGGCTGGTTACGGTCTATTTTTGGAAAACTTGTTGAATACTACACAACATAAAACCTGTTCAAACATGTCTTTTAATTAGCTTATCAATGCTGACCTTGCCTCAGCATGTTTGTGTAGTCAGTAGTTTGATCGTCTGTGTGCCTTTGTTTTGTAGATGCCCTGACACCAGCATCCAGTCCGTCGTCAGTTGTTTACGGGTTGGCAGCGGGCCAGGAGGACTTCTCATCTTCTTCCTCGCTCAATCTGGAGTGTCGAGTCTGTGCTGACCGTGCCTCGGGGTACCACTATGGAGTCCACGCCTGCGAGGGCTGCAAGGTGAGCCCAAGATTACACACACACGTTACTATGCAGATACACAACTGAACGTGTGGAAGACTTATCACACAGATAACGGGTGTCTTTCTACTTCTCACCTTACACAGTTTTTTTTGTTTTATTTTTACTGCTGCTACTTCTGCTCTCTCATTCTCTGTCAATATTTGTTGTCAATAACTCAAGTTTGAACAAGCCTGGATCCACAAACAGTCTACTTTCTTAACATAACTAATTTTAGGATTGTGAATCTCAATATCCCCTTTTTCAAAAGCTACTCTAAAGAAAGTGGGATAGAAAACGAGAGGCCTTGTTTTTTGTGACCAATCTGAATGCATCATAAATACCATGCTTTGTCGTCACGTGTTAGTTAATAATTCTTTAGTTTAGTGTTTACCATGTTGAAGAACAACCCATGGCTCTTTTTCAGGAGTCACTGAAGGGGAAAGAAAGTCTAACCGGAGGTGTGTGAAATGTTATTTAACCACTGTTGTTGTAGTTTGTATTCTTTTATACATTTGGAAGGAAAGCTTTGCAGAATCTAAAGCCTTGTTCTTCGCCTCCTCTCTGTAAATCCAGTGGCACAGCAGTGGGAGTTTCAATGTCAGGAAGCAAATCATGTCAACATGCTGTTCCATTCACATACCAACAGCAGAAGCAGCTCACAGACATGTCAATCCATGTAGAAGTTTATTATTTTTCAGCGTTAGTGCTATAGTTAATACACCGTGTGGGACTGTGAATGCATCAGTGTAAAAAAAAAGAAGTATCTGCTCTGGACAAAGTCCTGAGTCGGTCAACAGGGCAGAGTCCAAGCTCTGTGACCTTTGCAGGGTGAAGTTGTAATGCTGTAAAACTGAACAACAAGCGATTATCACAGAAGCCAAGGTGAATTTGTTCAGCCTAACTTCTGCCTCTAGGAGAGGGTCATTAAAAGAACATCTATCAGAAGTGAGCTATGAAGAGCCAAAAGGGAGATAATGGAGAAGTCCATGCCAGTTGCAACATGAGCTGGATCAGCTGAAGCTAGCGTTTCTCCATCAGGTCTTTCATAACGTGACAAAAATACATCCAAACAGGCTGCTCTGAATTTAGACCTGATTTCGAGCCACCTTTTATTTCAAGATTGACAATAAAGGGTTGAGAGGAAATAAGAGGAAGACAGAAACACAACAAAGGTTCTTGGTAATGGTATGCATGTTAACATACACGAAGCTGTGTTTGCCAACACTTTGCAGACACTTGGGTGGGTTGTGTCCTATCCAGTGGTGTGGTGCAGGCTGTACACTCATATGTATAGTTTAACTACTTATTTTTTATTCTCCATAGAGACACTTCTCTGATTACACTACTGTTTGATATTCAGTATCATGCTGCAATTCCTTTGATGGTGAAGGGATGACCCTCCCTACTCTGTCTCTAATTGGCTAGTACACGTTAAGTTGATATGCAAGAGGATTCTCATGTCACTGTTAGTCAAGTCAACTTTATTTATATAGCACATAACAGCCAAGGTGGCCCAAAGTGCTGTACATTAAGTTTAGCAAAATACATTTCATCCAAACCTCATAAAGAAACGTAAAAGTAAATTTGAAATAAGTTAAAACGCTAAACAATCGTAAAACGTTCTAGTGGACACTGCTGTTTGAATAACAAACTCAACTAGAGGTAGAAGCCAAGGAAAATAAATGGGTTTTTAAAAATGAAACTGTTAGAAGAGGTTGTTTATCCTCCGCTGGATGGGACACTTGGGGCAAAATTAAGAGCATGCCCACTTCTTCAGGCACCACGACACCACTGGTCCTCGCCACCTTTTAGTAATTCATATTGTGCTGTGTGCCTGTAGATGTACTTAATGTTTCTATGGGTAGATGATCTGAGACTCAAGATTGTAAATCTTAGCAGGTGTTTGTGTGTAGAGTAATAATTGAATATTCATAAAACGTTCCCCTTCAAAGTATGACTAAGTTGCTTCCCACTACAATATGAAAGACTTTGATTATAGCATGGAAAGTAACAGGAAGTATAGGTTTATATGATTGTATAACAGACTTCAAAGACTAAGTGTGTCAATACTCAAATCAGCGCTTCAAACCAATTAAATGTGTACATTTCCGACTTCAAGTGTCCAACATAACTCTATGCAATTATTTGCAAGGATGAAATGTATTTTTTGGTTCGACAAACAAAAAGTCTTTTACACAAATACTGCCTCTCGTTGTTATCATTTTCCTCCTGTTATCACCTCATGGAATTGAAATATGAGAAGTCTGACCTCCGTAATGACCATGAACTGATCCGTTTACGACAGTAGACACAAGCAGAGTCAGCATGTTCTGACCGGGCATAAACTTCCCCGTATATAATGGTTGTATTTATGCGCTATTAATTGATGTGTTGGCGTGTCAGTTTAAAGTTAGCGTGCTGTGCATCAGATTGTTAGTGAACATTTACTCGCGTGCCTGCGGCATGCCTGTGTTATCTTGTATTGTGTGTCGATGTGTTTGTCTGTGATACTGCCGGGTGATTTTATGTATTTTGGCACATTAAGTGACAGTTTTTGGATGAAACTTGAAATTGCAAGTAAGTATGGCTTAATGTTGTATCAAGCAAGTCTCCTGGTAAGTTTCTCCATTCTATCCAAACACAAATATGCCACTTTGTCCGTCTCTGCCAAAGTTAACAGTGTCTTTTTGTCAAGGTTGTGCAAGTGCAAGAATAATGGTGAAATAATGTTTGTGATATTGTCAGGCAGCTTCCAAAAAGGAATGAATAGCTGCATTTCTGATGGATTCTTTCTTTATGAGGAGAAAGAGTCAATAATGTTGATGATTTTGGTTTCATAACAGCAGTTCTCAACTATTCTCTGTTGTATTTGAGATTTTATAGGCCAGTAGATTTCCCCCTCAGCTTATTGTCTGAATAAACTGCTCTACACTGTTCATGTCTCCTTCATGTGAATGAGAATATCTTCCACGACCAGCAGATATGTTTTCTTCATGTGAGCTATATTCACATCTTAACTAGTTTCCCGCGCTCCGTCCTGCAGGGTTTTTTCAGACGAACGATCCGTCTCAAGTTGGAGTACGACAAGTGCGAGCGCCGCTGCAAGATCCAAAAGAAGAACCGCAACAAGTGCCAATACTGCCGCTTCCAGAAGTGCCTGTCAGTGGGCATGTCCCACAACGGTGAGTCCTGACGGGCGGGGCAGGTCTGGGCACTGTTTCAAACCCAGCACACACACACACACACACACACACGATTCTTGTTACTTCTAAACATACACTACTAGCACACTTTTGTAGATGCCAAGTAAGATCGAGCAGGCACGTACACACATAATTAGCACACATAAGTAATTTAACACCACAGTTGGGTGTTGTTTGGAATTGCTTGTTAAGGCAAGTCCCTAACTGAATACGAACACAAGCCATCTGAGAGATCCTCAAATTTTAGGCTTATAATTATTTTGTCAATCTGCGTTTTCCATTATTTTTATATAAGAAAAAGAATCCTTCAGTATGCACTCATGCACAGAATACACTTCATCTGTGTTTGCATGCTGCAGCTTTCGAAGTGCAAGAAAGCACATGTTAAAGGATCCAATATGTCAAATATAAGTAATTATTGCAAATCACTTCATGCACAGTGTTTAACAACAGTCATTGATTCTGGCCCTGGTTTTACAGTGTGCATTTATGATGAAAGAACAAAAGATAGTTGTCAAATGTAAAACTATTGAAAAAGTAAATAGTGAGGAAAAGTCTGAATTTAGGGATACCTTTATTATACCAACATTTATGTTGTTAAAAAAAAAAGTTCTTGACTTTTTTTGTCTTGTGATTGTCAATCAAAGCACCTTATCTGCAGCACAAGTACAAGCAGGAACACGTGCACATGCAACATCTTTGAACTCCTAAAAAACAACCTTGTCCTTCTTGTTGCCTGACTTGGGTTTTTTCTCCTCTTCTTATCTTTGTGAAGGAATATTGAGCTCAAAGTAAAAGATTCTGTTGGATACTGTTTACCCTATGTAAACATACAACATGGCATTCTGACCTCTGGTCAAGGTCAATGTACTGATTGTGGTAAAAAACAAACAAAAGAGGAAAGCTCCATCTGTGAGGGCGAGCTGTTTTTTTCCTGGTCCGCCAGTGTATTTAAAGTCGAAAAAGGTCAAACAGATCAATGCAATCTGAGCCTTTACACATAGACTGAGCACACTTTGCAGATATTCCATACTGGTGGAAGTAGCTCAGTCTGATGGGACTTGGGGAGGGAATCGGAGGGTCGTTGGTTCAAGTCCTGCTGTGAACAAAAAATCTGGAAATAGCTGTAATTCAACCTATATTTGTGTAGCATTTTCAACCTCAGTCTGTAAAAGTGAATTTCCCCTCGAGGGATGATTAAAGTACATCTTCTTCTGATCCAGATGCTGGACTAGGCAGCTTCATTGTTTCCCATGATGTTACTGACTGAAGAGGTTACCTTAAGAAGCAGGCAAGATCTTTCATGATACAGTACTTCCTTAAAGCTCAGGAGTCGTATCCCTGTCAGCTGTACTTCGTCTTACAGTATATTTGTATTGAGTTTCATCTGCCTGAATGTAACCTTAGATAGGGAGGAAGGAGATTTGAGACCTCTGAAACCAGATCTTTGGAGGCCTACAGGACAGCAGAACGGCTAAGTTTAGAGCTTTTTCCCTCTATTTTTATTGATTGACGATTGATTTGACAGCGGAATCTGAAGATACTGCACCTTCATCATGAAGTTCAGCTTCTTATTAAATAAGATGTATCCTCACATCACAGGACGAGCTTCTATGCAGAGATGAAATTTACACTTGGAAACAACATTGATCAGCAAAAAGCACACTGACTTTTAATTCTCTTTCAAAAAATGTTTTTAATTGTAACAGATTGTTCTGATTAATTTAAAGAAAAATCAATGTTATCCATCTAAAATTCTAATGATCAGGGACAATTATTGGCTAAAATGTAAATCATAAGAAAGCAATTAACTGTATCACTCTATGGGGTAAAATCCGAATCATGCAGGCAACATTTAAGTGATAATAATGGTAAAAATGGTTGTGGATGAGTTAACCATTAAATAAATAAATTAACAACCTAAAAATGATTTATGTACAAGTTTTAGTGTTAGAGATTTCTGTGTGTTCAGTACTGTTTGGGGACTATTTGGGGTTGCATTATCTAAGTCGGTAGGAACTTGCGTTGGGAACCAGCGTGGCGCCAGCTCAAGCCCCGGTGCGGACCAAAATATAGAAGTTGTTCTGGTAGCTGGAGACTACCACTTCAAAAGTACTGCTGAGGTTCCCTTGAGCAAGGCACTGAACCCCCAGCAGCTCTGTCGCGCTGCCTGCGTTGCAGTGTGTAGTAGCCCCACTCTAACATCTCTCCACTAATGCATGTCCACAGATCCTGTTAGTGAATGTGTGTATTACAGGCCTATTTGTGGGATGTCTCTCAATAACAGGGTGTAAACCAGAATTTCCCTCAGGGATGAATAAAGTGTGCAACATAAAATAAAAACTTACTTCCCTATGCTATAAAGGGAAAAACATACCTGTTTTTTCTTGTCTCAGTTATAGAATGCAAGAGTTATTTTAATGTACTTTGATTACCACGTGACACAAGTTAATCCAGCAATTTAACAAAACACCAAAACACACAACATCTACTTACCTGATGCAGTGTGAAAGACGCATCATGTTAAAGGCTTCATGCAACATAAGGTGTAGTAAAGGAGGTCTTTGAAGGCTGGAATAATCTTCCACCTATTAGCCGTTAAAACAGATGACTTCACGGATTGACAGACTGCCCCCCTCCCACCTTTAGCCTCCCTCCCCCTTCTCTCACAGATTCATCCCCTCACAATGCTTCTTAGGACTTATGGTCAGCTTAAGATCGCTCACTTCCTCTCATCTTAATTAGACTTGGCTCCTGCCCAGGAGTCCACCGTCGAGCTTTGGCGGCTTCAGACGCTGCATCCACTTTGTGAGCAGTTATCTAATGGACCCTCATCTCTCGGCATCCCTGCTCATTCCTGCTCGGCTGGCGTGGATGCGTTTCAGCGATGTGTGGCTTGCTAGAGAACGGGGAAATCAGATCTCCTTTTTTGTGTTTATAGTCTTGTAAAATGCAGGCGGTCGATGCAGCTGGAAGTCGGCTTCTCAGGGAGCACTGTGTGAGTGTGTTTGTGTGTGTGTTTATGAGAGTGTGCTTCAGCTTATGCCCATTTAAATTGGCGAGCAGGGGTTAAAAACAGTTCACCTCTAATCTCATTAGTCAAATGGGATCAGGCTGTCTGAGAGAAGCCAGCATTCTCTCGTAGAAAAACAACTAATGTTGTCTTGAAGCTCACTTCAAATGCAACTCTCATAATCATTTCTATAAATGTAATGTATAAAAACCAAATGATTTGTACACCTTTTTAATTAAAAAAGACATCCATTCTGTTTTCATTCTTGTTGGTTTAAATAATTTGTGATTACAGATTAAAATACATTTAGAGCAAAATGTATGTATTGGGGGTGGCGCCGATAGCGCAGCGGCAGCGCGCGCACCATGTTGCGAGGCTTTGCTCCTCGCGCGGGCGGCCCGGGTTCGCGTCCGGCCTGTGGCCACTTTCCCGCATGTCTCTCCCCACTCTCTCCCTGTTTCCGACTCTATCCACTGTCCTATCAATAAAGGCAAAAAGGCCAAAAATAAACCTTTAAAAAAAAAAAAAAAATGTATGTATTGAGAATAGGTGCAAGTAATACGAGGGAAAATACCATTTTAACACATGGTTATACACTTTTTAGATCAGTCACAGTACTAATAGCTGCATTGTTGTGTAGCATGTAACTGAATCTATTCTGTTATTGAGTAACGTTCCTTTGATGATTTATCATCTAACAGATTGTACTGTAGCTCCGCTGTTCATGCACCCATCTACTTCACACCCTATCTCTCTTTCTGCATCATATCCCATCTCCCCCTTTCCCTTTCCAAGCCCGGCGCTGTCTCTGCCTGTGAAGGCTGTTTGGTCATGAGCTTGGGAGACGGCTGAGGATTTCTGCCTCTTAAAAGGAAGTTTTTTTTTTCTCAACAATGTAACTTTTGCTGCCTTGCGAAAGTGCTCAAGATGGATTAAGCCGAGTGTTTGTAATATACCTGCTTTTTGTAAACGTAACAAAGAGTGTGGTCTTTCTACCTGCTTTTTGTAAAGGGTCTTGAGATAACACTCACTTTACATGACATTACTGCTCTGAGCAAAAATAACTTGCACAGATTTTAACAGTAGTCGTAAAGTCATGTTGGGGCTGAACTGACTGCCAGTTGTTTTCTTCCACGAATTCAGCAAATTGCACTCAACAACAACATGTAAACACCAGTGTTCATGCATTCAAAGCAGATTATGATTAACAGCAACCTAGCTACTACACTGTGATAATCATAGTGCAATTTAGGACATTCTGACATGGCCATCCCTCAACACCACTCTGTTTCTGTTATTGCTCATAGAACGTCCTTGTCAGAACAAATTTATAACATTCACTATGAGACAGCCTGAATCACAAAGCTTAAATAGACATTGAGGATCAGTTTTTCTTTCCTTCTATGGTTAAAGTGGTTAGTGTTTTCCTGACCTCCTGGCCTCTCTCTGGAAGGATATTTTCATTAGATTTAAAATGTGCTTCTAGTACTGGCATAGGGATGTTATTTGATGAGACGGTTTCTACCGCATGTTTCTCTAAAAAGACACAAAAATATAAATAACATGTAACTGTTTTACCTTTGACTGAATCGAGGCCTTGGGCTGCACTTGGGTTCATCGATAATTGAAATTTATTTAAAAACACATCAGAAATGAGAAACTCAGATAGGATAACTGATGAGCAAGGAGTATTTGATCAAGCCCTGTTAGATTCCTACTGATTACAAAGTTGTGTGATTCAATGAAATACAGTATGTGAGATGTTCTTGTTTTGAATACAACAGAAAGAATACGGCCTGTAGACCCGTATGTTGGGAGAAATAAGGCTTTGGCACCAGATGTCAGGAAAACCGAAGGTACAGAAAAACGTTGAACAGCCTGAGCACTGCTTACCTAATATCACTGGCGCTTTGTGTTTCATTGCTACTGTTCCCAGAGTTTAACTTTGAAAGATTGTTATATTTTTTGGATGCATTAAATGTTCTGATTGTGTGTCTACTTGGATTCATTGTTCTCTGTGAGGTGTCTGTGTAGCAATATTGAAAAACAATCCCTCAAGATGTGCGCGGATGTCTTTATTTAATCCCTAACTTGAAGGATTAAGATCATTCTGTAATCTTTGTCCAACTTTCTGTCTGTTTTTCCCCTACAGCCATCCGTTTTGGTCGGATGCCCCAGTCAGAAAAGCTCAAGCTGAAAGCGGAGATGGTGACGGGGGACAGGGAGGTGGAAGACCCTCAGCTAGCCGACCAGAAGACGCTGGCTCGGCAGATTTATGAGGCCTACCTCAAGAACTTCAACATGAACAAGGCCAAGGCTCGAACCATCCTCACTGGCAAAACCAGCACTCCTGTAAGTTCATTAGAGCAGGGGGTCAGTGAGATATTGTTTGTTAATGGATGCTGTGTTTGAGGTTGTTCAGAATTTCCTCACAGGTCAAGGTCATGATGTCTTGCAACTTTTAATTTATGCTTTCCCCTTTGGAGTAATTTCATCTTATTCTTAGCACATTCAAAGTTTGCAATCAAGCTAATGTCTCAATATGACCTGGTAGCCAGTACCTCAGAGAGTATGTGCTGCCAGCCAATGAGATAAATAACTTTCTCAATCAGTATTGCGAGCCAACTCGCAAGTTCGACAAGGAGACATCTGATTGCAGCGAAATAGTAAAAGGAGCTAGTGTTTGAACACATCACCTCTCTCTTTGCTGCCTTTTTCCTTCCATGCCTAAACTCTTTAATTCCCAAATTCGCCAAAAATAATACCTTGCAGCCCGTTATGTCTTTAATTTTCCCTTCACCAGATAAAAGTTAGGAGTAAAAGAATGCAGCCTCGAGTTGTTGTGAATTCCAGGGGTGGATTTGTGTATGTGTGAAATAGGTCAACAGGTCGGTTTGGGTGGACATTCATGTTCAAATACAGACATTCCCCCCGCTGCTTATAGACTTCAAAGCTTCAGATGGATGAGTGTGCTTTTATACTACACGGGGAGTCTGTGGGATCTGTAGCCATTGACAAGAAGGCAGCAAGAAATGCATGTTTGATCATCTTTTCAAGGTGGCATATGACTTTTATGCAATACAGAAGTTGACTTTGAAGCCCAGACTCTACTCTGTTTGAACGCTCACATGTTGCTTACCTTTGATCTGGTTATTAGAATTAGAAGAATATTGGTTATTAAAGATAATTTTTGTAATGCTAAATTCTAATATCTAATCTAGTCTAATATATTTCAGTTACAATAGATCACACCAATAAAAAGGTCCTCAACTGATTTGGATAGAGTCGTAAGATCCTCGTCAGATATGACTCATCAGTCTCAATGTCTGGGTAGATACTAAGCCATAACAGTGTTAATTACATGCCAGTTTTATAATCTGACTTGACTGGTTGTGTTTTGCTTTTAGGTATTTCAGAAAACAAGCAGCTTAATAAATGTTAAGTTGTTGCAATTGCTCTGAGCTCCAGTGTGCTCAAGATTTTGTAACAAAAGTGTTGGATTGATTTCTAGACATTATAAGTACTTAATCAGGGACTGTAGCTAAAAATTGAGTTTATATTCTATACATATATATACACACACACACACGCACTTTAATAATCCATGAGGGGGAAATTTGGGTTCACACTCTGTTTCTGTTACTGTAGAGACATGCTTCTCACACACACAGGCCTGAATCACACACGGACGATGCATTAATGAAGAGATGTCAAAGTTTTCTTTTCCAGCAGATCATAATGTTAGTTTTATGTGTTGTACCTAATAAAGTAGACGTTTTTTCGATTTAAGCATGGCTAGAGCATATAACAGAGAGTGAGCAGTTAACATAATTCTCGCTGATTTCAGATGTGAACACTTAGCTCAAGATACTATTGCAGCCCATCATTACAGAGCAGCTAGCACTGCTGTACACACGCTTGTTAGCTAACTGATGCCCTCTTGGCCAGTTAAAATGTTAGCATGCTAAATTTTAATAGAGTTAACACTGTAAACAGTATTCTTGCTATGTGCTGACATGAGCACTTAGCTGAAAGTATTAGTGGAGCACAACTTCACAGAGCAGCTGGCAAGGCTGTTCCTATAGCCTCCTTCAATAGCCAATGTTTTTTTAGTCTATCTTGCTGTTTCCGTCAAAAAGCTTTTAAGCACACAAGGCATCATAATAAGCCCACTGTTGGTGCTGTTAGCATAGCCCTTTGCTACGTTTGAGTACAGCAGTATTATTTCTTGAACTAAATGACTTCTAAGCCACTTTGAGCACCTATAAGGGTGAAGCTGAGGGGTTTAGAGAAGATAATGTGGTTGTGGGAATCTTAGGAAACAATGGCTGTGGGCTTTGTGACTTTATCTACCTCATGTAAGTAGGTCTAACTCCTCTGTGGTTAGCTGACGTTAGCATTTGGCCACCTTTTACTTTGAAAACAAACTGCAGGCCTATCTGCTGTTTACATTTAATGTAGTAGTGCAATATGTCTCTGCGGTTGTTTAAAACCATCTGACACTGGGTTACATTTTATTGACAAAATTTAGTAGCTATATCATATATCACATAAATAGTATAAGAAGATTTCAGGAGCTCATTGTCTGTTTTTGACAGTTACATTCGTATTTGTGTAGCCGTAGGCTTAGTATGTCTTTGTGGAAATATGCCGTGTCAATAAGGGCTCCAGGCCTAGACTCCTGTTCAGTTAAATATTATAGGTAAACAACAGTCACTACAGTGTTTCATGTAGGGACGTTAGCTGATTCATCTTTTTCCGTATGTAGTTCAGTTTGTGTGTCAAATATTAAAAAGCGGACTGTAGTGACTGTGTTGTGTTACAACAGCAAATCCAAAAAACTTCAACTATCAGTTGTTGTTTTTTATAACAACAAATAACAATTAAAGGCTTTTTTGGTGAGAATTTATCAAAGTATGGCTCTTTGGCTGGCATGGCTCAGTCTGTTGCTGGTCCCTGGTTCTGTAATCTGTAAATTGGTCTGGCAGATGTGCCAGTTGAGTTCCTGAGCACTGCTGAGGTGCCCCTGAACAAGCCACCGAACTCCCTTCTCTCGCTCAGGAGCACTCGCTGTAGGCGGCCCCCTCTTTCTGACACCTCTCCATTAGTGCATGTCTGTAGGATTCTGTGCATGTGTGCGTATTTCAGCCTGTGTGTGTAGCATTTTTAATAACAGAGTGTAAAATTAAATTTCCCCTCGCTGGATTAATTTAGCATAATATCTTCTTTTTTTATAATATCTTCTTTTTCTTCTTCTTCTTAAATTCTGTTCTATCTTTTAAAGGTAGCCAGTGAATTGAAGCCAACGGGGTTGGGGTTATGTTTAGAAAAGAAGAAATATAAAGCTCGTAACTGTATGTCATTCTTTACTGTCCACAGCCTTTTGTCATCCATGACATGGACACCCTCCAGCTGGCGGAGCAGACCTTAGTGGCAAAGATGGTGGGCTCAGCGGGAGCACTGAAGGACAGGGAGGCAGAAGTTCGAATTTTCCACTGCTGCCAGTGCACATCGGTGGAAACGGTCACCGAGCTCACAGAGTTTGCTAAGTCTGTCCCTGGGTTCTCAAGCCTGGACCTCAATGATCAGGTGACTCTTTTGAAATATGGCGTGTATGAGGCCCTCTTCGCCATGCTTGCCTCAAGTATGAACAAGGATGGGCTACTTGTGGCGTACGGCTCAGGCTTCATTACCCGAGAATTCCTCAAGAGCCTGCGGCGGCCATTCAGCGACATGATGGAGCCCAAGTTCCAGTTTGCGATGAAGTTTAACGGGCTAGAGCTAGATGACAGTGACCTGGCCTTGTTTGTGGCTGCTATCATCTGTTGTGGAGGTGAGACTGAATGGAAAATGTAATCTTTATTTATGTTTTAATCTGTTATTTTACCTTATGGAATACAATATCTTATTATTGGGTCTTTGTAAATAGTTAAACAAAGAGTAAGGTCCTATATGTGCTTGTAGAGTATCAACATAACTTTTGTTATGATTGGGCCCATTACAAAGAAAAAGTAATTCATTGATTGATTGTTCTTTTTGTTCCTAAAGCACTTGCTCTCTATCACAAAATATATTCTTACATGTGACAGAAAAATAAAGTAAATAGTGGAGCTATTCTACTACTGTCTTTCTGTTACATATTCAAACATCAATTTTTTTGGTTTTAACTCAGGCACCTTCTTCTTCCTTTATTTTGTCTGTCCTTAGACCGACCAGGCCTGGTGAATGTGGCACACATCGAGCGCATGCAGGAGAGCATTGTGCAGGTGCTACAGCTCCACCTGTTGGCCAATCACCCGGACGACACTTTCCTTTTTCCCAAGCTGCTGCAGAAACTTGCCGACCTCCGGCAGCTGGTCACTGAGCATGCACAGCTGGTGCAGGAGATCAAAAAGACAGAGGACACCTCACTGCACCCGCTCCTCCAGGAGATCTACAGAGACATGTACTGAGGATTGTGGATGAATAACCAGGAAGGGAACCCAATAACTTAAAACCTTTTTTTCAGGGACAGAATAAAAGAGTCCATAAGTCATAAGCTAGGTTGAACCACTAACACACCCCCCCCCCCCCCCCCCCCCCACCCCCCCACCCAATGCAGCAAGAGTTAGCTTTTGTTTCCACTCCATTGTGTGGACTACATGTATGCAACAATGCTATGTACAGTTTCTTAATTAAGACCCTATCTAGATACCAGTATGTACAATCTCTGACCAAACTCTTGGATGAATGCTAATTGAAATATTCAAAGTGATCGCTGAGGCTATCTCCCTCCTGACTTCTTTACAACCCTCAAAAAAGACAGTAAACTTGAAGGTCACCACTCCAGCAATTTATTTGATCGATTTTTTTAACTGATGTCAACGAGAGAAGAGCCATATATCTTCACAGCTATAAACACCCAAATAACTTCCATGGCAGCAATACAACAGTAACAATGCAGTTTTCAAGCAAGGCAGCTCCTGTCGGATTGGCTGTCAAGAAGGGCTGGTGAAGGGTGCTCATGCACCAGCAATTCACCTTTTTTATAACCATAATAACCCTGAACATAATCATTTCTTTGTACTGTACTGTGAGTTTTCTAAGGCATCCTTAGTTTGTGATAATACTGGAAATAACCGTCTTCAAATTCAAGCCTTGATTTGGGTTATCAGCATGTAATACCACAGACTCTGTGGGGAAAAGTATTTTTACACTTCAGATAAAGGTAGCAAGATCGAAACTTTGTGAAGTTTTCCAAGACTGAAATGATCACAGCCACCTGTTCACTGCGTCCATGCACCGCAATGCAATTCTGAAGCACAAACACGCCTGCGATATCATAACGTGTCACTCTTTTTTATACCTGGACCTCTGTTAAATGCCTTTATCACAAAATACAAACTCAGATGTTTGGCACTCCATCCTGTTTTGCTTTTGCTTTACAAGAGCTAACCCACAGATAAAGTGCATTCCCACCTTCCTAGCAGATTTAGAGCGGCTTAACTAGAAATGAATTCACCTGCTTCCGAATTTCTTACTCAGTCGAGCCTTTTTCCTCCAAATTGATCTCAGTTTTTTCATTATGCCTTCCATTTTGTGCTTTGTGCAGAAGATTCAGGGTTCTTACATTTACATTTTAATATGATGGCAAAAGAAAAGCAGAACTATTTTTCCTTAATAAAGGAAAACCATGATGTCATGGGACTTTTTGATTAAGATAAGACTTTGAAAGTGAGACGATTTTCTCCATCAGAAAGTTGTCCATATGTGTGAAACGTGTTTCGTTTGCCTCTTTTCTCTCTCTCCCCTGAAATTCCATGTCAAGTTTGGGGACAATTTAAAAATGAAAAGGCAAAAAGCAGTTACAAGTCTGTGGCCACCTGCACTTTTTTTCATTCCAGGAAGTGAGTCGGACATGACCAGAGACTTTCTGGCACGTTTTTAGAGAACTGAATGGTTTTGATCATTTAGTCCTTTTTTATGATGATCATGCACGAGAAGAGGTCACTCCTGTACTTTGTGGTCGCACAGCCTTTTACAGAACGAATTGACAGGCTACACAGAAGACTTACAGTAAGGAAAGGATAATGAGTAAACACTGAGAGCATGAAATATATGTAAATCTTTCCTTCAATCCGCTAATGCAACCAAAATCCCAAATAATCAAGAAGTTATTTTATCCAACCACAAGACGTGGACCTTGTGTTTATAGTGACATCACATTGTAGAAAGAGAGTGCACTGTACATAGCTGAAATGATTGCTTGCTCCAACTTTTAACTTGAGAGGCATACAAGGTACTAATGATCAACTTTTGTATTCCTCTGTTCAGTTAATACTTTGAAATGTTTGACATTTTACACTTATTGTAGTTATATATACTGTATGTTCTTTATGCTTAAAATGCCACATAATTGTGTTTAAATTGAATTTGATCATATTTTTATACTAAAAATATATATGTGAGACTAAATCAGAGAAGTGTGTATTTGAAATGGCACTATGAAGAGTGCAGTGTACATAGGCGTAAGGGTAACAGGGCAACAAACTGGTTATTTGGATACCCGTCAATCTGAATCCCGTCGGGGACATTCCTTTTGGTAAAAGCTATATTTAGATAGAAATCCTCCGTCTGCATCTGTAGTATGCATTCAGTTCATTTCATCTGCTTCTATTTGTCAAGTTGAGCTCTTATCATAGTAACAGAAAGCATTTGTGAGCTGTGCATGGCTGGACTCGCTCACAACTTTGGGAAGTTGAAATTTTTTTTTTGACCTTTTTGACCTTTCAACATGGTCAAAACAACTTTAATCATTTGGAAGGTCAAACAACAGCCCAGCACTGATCATGTAATACTCTGTTCTCAGGTTGCACAGTAAAAAGACAAACACATCGGTAATATATGCACAGAATTCATAGACTTCGAGAAGTCCTCCGTGGTTGCCTCTTCTTTAACAAACCAACCTCTTTCTTCTTTCTTATCTTCACACATCACATCTCTGTTGCTGATTATATTGAGAAACTGAATGCACTCATAATTTTCAATGACATGCTACGCTTTTCACAGTAAAATGATGCAGTAATGAATATGCAGTATGTACTGTTTTATAATCCTGTTGGTTTTTTTTTTTTTTGGTCATGCATTTTGTCTCTCCTCACTCGCTGCTATGTTGTACTGACTCACCAAACATTTATGGTATGCCATAAGTAGATTACTGACTTTCAAGCTGCCTCTATTTACATATTATATCTTCTTACAGAATGTCAATCCCACATGCAGAATTGATTCAGCGCAGCTCAGTTTCCCTTACGGAGATGAACCGCAAAACAATCTGTGCCTTAGTGTGTGCCCATGCCATAAAACTCTAGAGATTCAGTTAAAAAAAAATAATACTTGACTTGTGTGCACACACACTTTTAGAAATGTTGAACTGATGGTGTCGTCAGCTGGAAGTAGATGTTGGTGACAGAACAGGGCCATGCTGTGATGATGATTTCGGAAACTATACTATGTACAGCAAGACATTGGCTTGTTATTGAAGCCTTTGTTTGCTGTACATAACTGAAGCTATGAAGGATTTTTTTAGATAAAGGACTGACAAACACATAAAGGATGAAACACAATTAGTGCCAGGCCCTCGAGGAGAAACCTTGTAAATGTGTGATGTCTGTTTTCCCCTAGGAGTATCTGTTTTGTGTTAACAAGGGACTTTTGAACTTGTATCAGGGAAATGTAGTCTTCCTTTGTTGAACTAGCTCAGGACATAGAAATATGTTGTTCCTCTCTCACGCTCTCACTCTGTCTTTTTTTGTCTCTCTTGAATGAGTTTATAGGGCCCTGCCTTACTGCACACAAACACCAACAGAAATACATATTATTTCATTAGTAATTTTTTTATTTCCCAAAACTGGCCGAAAATTTTAAACAGAGGGCAGCAGTCATAGAATTTAGGTATTACTTCTTTTTTTTTTTCCTTCTTGAATTTAATGGAGTTTGTTTTTGTGGCTGTCGTGACGTGTGAAGAGACATCAGAGTGTGTCTTCGGATGTGTTTAAGTGTACTGTGGCGTGGTAACAATACTGTAAATGTTTGATGAATGTATATCTAGACATTTAAACAATGGAACCAGTTGACATTGAATGGATTTGAAATAAAAGTATTTTGAAATCCTCCACCTTTCTCATTTGTTTGTTGAAATAAAAAAAAGACAATGCTGGAGTTCACATTGCTCATTTGTATTTTTGATGACATTTGCGGGGTTTTTTCAGCTCCTACTTCAGGTTTGTTTGCCATAGTATTAAAGTCTGCAAACAAAATACCTCCAGACATTAAAGAATTATTATCTTAAGATTGATACTCTTTGGAAGTTGGCCATCTTTTGTTCTAAAGTCAGGCCTGTAAAAAAAAAAAGTGTATTGCTTATGTGCAATTGCAGAAATTAATGAGTGCACTCTGGATTTAAATCCATTTTCGATGAACATTTGAAGGTATTTATAGAAGACACAACGGCTTTTTACATATAAATGTAATTAACCATTTGAGATCAAGATTTCTTTCATTTAGCTGAGAAGGCAGCAGCACACGTCATAATAAACATCACATGATTAAGAAACAAAAGGTTAACCGCAAATTACAATTCAAATGTGGGAATTGATGAGAACTGTAAGTTCACATTTTGGTAGCTATAATAAAAATGTTTGCAGATGGTCAAGGTTGATTCTCTTTAGCATGGGTTCTAAATTATTTCCCAAAATGTAATAACATCTGAAACATTCCCTAATTACACCCTACTTGACTTAACAGAACATTCTTTATTCAATTTTGTCCTCACTTGATTATTGTGTATTGAATAAATGCAACTGCAACAATTATACTTAATACAGCAGGTATGGAGTTGTTTGAGTTTTTTCAATGTGTTCAATGTTTTGGGAGTTTTGATGTAATCACATTTGTTAAGCTCACAATAATAAATAAATACTGCATAAAAAAAACACGTTAGGTAGTGTGTTGGCTTCTTTAATCATGATTTCATCGTTTGTTTGTTTATTTGTTTTGCATACTCCATTAACGTTAACATTATTTGGAGCCGTCCAGCAGGGGGCGCTCTGCTCCTAACACACTCTCTATGAAGCTCTCAATCTCCGCCTCCTCCTTCTTGTCGTCACATTGTCCAACATGGCGGCCTCCATAGCACGGACCTGCCGTTCTGTTTGGAGGCATGGACCTTGCTTTATGTCTCGGTTAACGAGTCTTCGCATCACGCCCAGGTCTGAGTTTCACTGCTCCTCTTCTGCATACAGCAGTCTGCTCTTATCTCTAAATAAACGCGGTATTCTGAAGGAGTCCTTCCCAAACAAGGCAGCGCAGGACGAGCTCCCCCGCTTGCTCCAGGCAGCTGCTCAGACTGTATACTGTGGCTTTGACCCCACTGCCGACAGCCTTCATGTGGGTAACTTGCTCGCTATAATCGCCCTTCTGCACTTCCGTAACGCCGGGCACAACGTCCTCGCGCTGCTCGGAGGGGCCACGGCTCAGATCGGAGACCCGAGCGGGAAGACGAGCGAGAGGGAGCCGCTTTCCCCGGACGCGGTGGAGGCGAACACCCGCGGCATCCGGGACAGCCTGCAGAGGATTTTCGCCAACCACGAAGCGCTCTTTCACGACAGCTCCAAGCAGCTAGGGACGTATGCTGTTCTGAATAACCTGAGCTGGTACAAGGACTGGAACGCGGTGGGCTTTCTGTCGGAGAACGGGAAGCATTTCAGGATGGGCACCATGCTGAGCCGGCACAGCGTGCAGTCCAGGCTGAAGAGCGCGGACGGCATGAGCCTGACCGAGTTCACCTACCAGGTGTTCCAAGCTTATGACTTTCACCACCTGAACCAAGTCTACGGCTGCAGGATCCAGCTGGGCGGCACCGACCAGTTGGGCAATTTGATGTCTGGCCATGACTTCATTCACAAGTAAAAGTTCATCCAGAAAACAAAACAAAGGGCACAGATGACAGCAGCTGCAGCTGTTTTATGTTTCAATTCTCTGTTGATTTAATACACGTGATTTTTGGCAGCTTTATACACATTAGAAAAAAAGTGCATGCACTGTATAGCTGCACTGTCCTTCATTTACCTTTGAATTGCCCAACGGGGACAAATAAAGTATTTTCAATTTTAATAATCTAAACATATTTCACTTCTGATTTCACTTCAAATTCTTGTTTGGTGACATCTGACAAATTCAAGCTACCTTGGGCCCTGGTGGATTGGATTATGACACCCCACCAAAAGCAAATATAGAGCTACAAGAGTAGTGACATAACCCCGTTTCCACCCAGCAGTTCAGTTCGGTTCAGTGACTAGACGGGCAATTTGGCGTCCATCTATTAGTTAAAGCTCCAGAAAAAGCCCCGTCTATGAATAATGTTTGAGCAAGTGTCCACAAAATTGACGATTCCATATTTATACTGATGTTTAAAACTGTGTTGTGTCTGTGTTTCTTTGCAGAGTGAGCGGTGAGGAGGTGTATGGCCTGACCATCCCGCTGGTGACCAGCTCTGCAGGGGACAAGTTGGGCAAAACGGCGGGAAACGCAGTGTGGCTCAATAGAGACAAGACGTCTCCTTTTGAGCTTTACCAGTTCTTCCTCCGGCAGCCCGATGCCAGCGTGGAAAGGTGGGTGAGGATGGAGCCTAAAATGTTTGAAAGAGGGATAACTGCGGGTGTTCATGTTACCTGTGAAAGGAGGCTGGGGATTATCGTTTGTTCTTTTTTGCAGGTACTTAAAGCTGTTCACCTTCCTGCCGCTGGCGGAGATCGAGAGGCTGATGGAGCAGCAGCGAGCGGATCCAGGGAAACGCCTGGCACATAAACGCCTGGCTGCAGAGGTGACCAAACTGGTGCATGGAAAGGAAGGCCTTGAGAGCGCAAAGAGGTCAGAAAATACTGCCATAATAATGTCTTCAGCATGGGTTCTCACAGTTTAAGAAATGTTATTAAAGGCAGCGGAGATCAATAGTGTTGGGTAATATATTTGTGTGACCGAGGAAGACATAAAATCCTTCACTCCCCTCAGTTCAAATGACCCAAATAGGAAGAAAATAATTCATTTCATCAACCTTGCAGGTGTACAAAAGCCCTGTACAACAGCAGTGTGGAGGCTTTGGAGGAAATGAGTGATGAGGAGCTGCACGAGCTCTTCAGAGAAGCTCCCTTCCACGAGCTGCTGTTGGAGCCAGGCACCACGGTGATAGACGCCTGCCGCGGAGTCAACGCCATCCCAGCCGGACCCAAAGGGTGAGTACCCAAATCTGCTCTTTCTATTCTGTAAGGCAGCACAAGCTGGGTTGTTTATGTTTGTTGTATATTGTTAATGTGTTCAATTAGATTTTTGTTCATGCTTCAAATCAATAAAGAAATTGTGAAAAGTCAGCACAAGCTCATCACATACATATTCTTCAATAAAACACGAAAGGTCATTAAACAAAGTGTTGAATGTCTTGAAGCCTTTCTGATCAATACATTCTTAGGAAATCCTGTTTCCCTATGAAGCAATGTAGAGTATATCGTGAAAGAAAGTATTGAAATAAAAGTGCATAATAAATACACTTCAATGCCCTAATGAACATTTAGGGCTCAGTCATCCTAAAAAGTAAAAGCATAATTATTTTCTCCTTCACCTCTAAACCACACGCACAAACTGTGGCTGTTAACTCAGAGATAGACAGAAAAGGTTGACCACATGTCATCTGCATACTTCAGGGAATTGGTTCAAAACATGTATATATGGCTCATAAACGTAATCTTAATTTTAACATTGAAATAGTGTTTAATCGTATTTATTTAAACAGTTATTAGTTTCACCCTTCAAACTACAGTGTAAGTGCAGCTCTATGGCTGAGGTGTTTTGCCTGTCATCCAGCAGAGGGCACCCTAAGTCCCCCGTTTTTACACGTCTCATCTGTCAGTTCAACTTTTTCAAGTTTCGGGATTAAAATGGAAGACACGAGTTGAGTCATTCTGAGCCGAATGTTTCGACTAAAATGACAATCAAATGTGTTTAAATCCTGACTTTCTATTTCCGATGTCAGAGCTCTACTCTTGAAACGGACATCTATTTTAAAATCTCTTTTTCTCTTACATGTGATTTATAATTTCAATGATTTAAGTTGCTAACTGCTGCCAGTTAATCTCCTGAAAATCAATTTATCACACAATTTAAGGAATTTAAGGAAATGTATTAATAATTTTTTCAACTATTACCCTTTTAAACACAGATTGTCGCTTTATTTAATGATATGTAAGCTTAGTTTAGTGATTGGAGTGGAAATCGTTGTTTACCTGATCCATCTGACGTTTGATGCACTCTGACCTTACTGTCTGTTGAAATGTTTGTGTGCAGGTATCGAATGGTTTTAGAAGGAGCAGTATGGATCAACCACCAACGGGCAGACAAACCAGAGCAGATACTGATCCCAAAACTCCACATCCTGTCAAATGGACTCACTTTGCTCCGAGTGGGCAAGAAGAACTTCTACATCATCAAGTGGCTCAGTCTATGAGGCTGTCTACCTTTTGTCATGGACCAATTTAGCCTTTGATGGACTTACAGGTAAGGGAGGGGACTACACCTTTGCAGGGTCAGTAAGGAGGCAGTGATGGACTAACTTTGGAAACTGCTGGGTTTTTGGCATAGCCTTCGCCCTCTAGGATTTCCTGTAGTTGTCAAATAAATATTTATATGTACAGATGTGAAATATATCAAAAGTTATTTTATTGAAAATAATGTGATTTGAAGATCTTTGTCTGCTGACTCTTATTTCTATTACTCTTGTTGTATGAACACTAGGGGGCAGCATTATTCAACACATCACTGTGGTGCAGTACGCTTCTACAGCTGCATCACGTACCCTGCTGTGACCCTGTAGGTAAATAATTACTCATATAGTCAATCTAAATTGCATCATTTCTCACAAACAGGTTATGGTTCTATTTTAAGAATGTAGTTTTTCATTCAATTTGACACGAGCATGAGGCTAACAGATGCCCTAATGTTGCTGCTTCTCTCTGTCTGAGAGGTGGAAGGTGAGATCTAGTGCAGACAAAAAGAAAAAAGGTTTTAGTTATATTTCATAATAAAGATATCATGCTTTTAAATCATTTATAGATTCCATGAATTTAATACTTTCACTTGTAGTATTCATTTTTCCAGGATTGGCATTATTTTGACCCTTCAATGCTAACTTTGCACTGTGGTGTAAATATTCACTTCATTTTCTAACCAGTGTGCGGGCCTTCAGCTTTCATTCAGTTTTTTTTTGTTTTTTTTTTGCTTGGATTTTATTTACGTGTATCTACAGACTTTTGACTGAACACATATGGCTTTCAACCCCTTGTACATCTGCTCTTTTTTCTCTCTCCTGGGGCCACTGGCTATAAGGACAGGGTCTCGTGCTAACCTTGACTTACCCCTCTCAGCTCCAGGGAATTGGTGGATATAGCGTTTCATACAGATACACATTTGTCCAATTAGCCAATTATTTAAATGTTCTTATTGGAAGTTCATCATTTTGATACTGTAAAGTATATACAGAGGGGTCGACACCTTGAAGCTTTTAGCCTATTTAGTTTCAGAAATGTCAATGTTAATGTCTCTTTTAAGGTGGAATTTTACTATCATACTATTTCAGTTTCAAGTGTGGAAAACACTTTTAACTTTTTATTTTTGCTAATCTTGCTGGTTTTGCAGTTGTTGAATTTTAATAGCTTAGACAGATGTATAGTTTGAGTGCATGAATTTCTAAAATTTGATCATCACACAAAATTGAACAGGCCCCCAGATAAAAGATAAGAAGTCGGACAATTACAATTTTAAACTAAGCACAGTAATATCTCAAACTTTATATATATCGACATATACATTTCTGGCATTCGTGTATGAAATACAGATTTTACTATGCCATCAGACGAACTCTTTAGACACAAATTTAAGCAGCTTTGATGACTTTAAAAATCATGTTTTCATATTGGTAAATAAAAAATAAACTCTTGATGTATTAAAAAATTCATATTTTGAATTTAAAGGATGCTTTGCCAAACAAAATTAAGTTATTTTCTGTTTAATGTGTATATATGCTAACGTATGCTAACAATTGTAGTTTTTATTAAAAGTGTTATTTTAGTTGCCAAGGAAGCTTGAAGTTTGAAGAAACCCTTTAATTTTTGAGGCGTACTTCAATCGTGCTCGATTTTTCGAGATTGCTCGAACTACGTGATCCACCTTAAAAGGCGGGGCTTACAGCTCTGAGCCAATCAGCGTGCTGTTTCGCATTTAAATAGCTCTGTGTTTCAGCAATTTTTTTTAACCTCCCCCCCTCCCCAGTCAAGGTCCGCTCAATCCCTAGTACATCTCTCAATCGCCATATTGGGTCCTGAGAAGGTTTGTGTGCCGTGTCTCTCACTACGGACGTCTTGACAGAGCGGCTCCGGGTCTTGTGCACTTTGTTTTGATGGTCTACGGAGAGGCTTATCGGCTTCAAAACAACGCGGCCGTCACCGTTCGCCGCTCGACGTCTGCATGGCATAAGTGGGTTTACGCTTGTTTTGGATACCGCTCAGCGACAAGGACATACCCGTTGTTTTTCCAATTGTGTGTTTTTTCTTGTTGAAACTGGACGCTCCCGGCTGTTTTGAGAAAAAGTCGCCTGTCTTCGGGGTGAAAAATGTCAGATGTTCGACTATCTAACGGGAGCCCGACGCTGGAGCGGACGGAGCCCCGGGTGTCGGATCCCCCACAACCGTCGCTGTGCAGAAGCCTGTTCGGCCCCGTGGATCACCAAGAGTTAAAGAGGGATTTAAAGAGACATTTGCGGGAGATGGAAGATGGTGACTCCGCCAGGTGGGGCTTCGACTTCGCCAATCACACTCCGCTGGCCAACACGGGCAGGTTCGAGTGGGAATTAGTGGATTGTAAAGACGTGCCGAGTTTTTACTACAGGCAGCAGCAGCAGCGCAGGGAGAAGGGCGTCTGCTCTGCTGGGAATAACAATGTGGATCTAAACGGGAATCATAGCTGTGTTGTGGGAGCTCCGGGTGAAGACAGCGACAGGTCCGAAGCGCAGATGGAGTGCACGGAGCAGTGCACCGGGCGGAGGAAACGACCTGCATGTCAAGGTACTACGTTTGCACTATATAATCACCTCATTTAAAACGGGAGCTTGTTGCATCACATAACAATAGACTGACTTCAAAAACACTTTAAAGTTGGAACATTATGACAAATGTAGTAGTTTAAGAGGGTGGGTGAGACGGGCAGCACTACAGTGTTAATGGCTGAAAGGTACTACATTTTATGTGGTAGTTTTTTTTTATTTTTTTATTTTTTTTACTGACTGTAATCTTTGGCTTTGCAGACCCCTCAGTGTCCGACGAGGTTAGCTTTCAAAGCTTGAGCCATTCTGCAGAACACACACCCAGAAAGATCAGTCCCAAGAGGCAAACGTGAGGACCAAGACGGTAAGGAGGATTTGAATTTAGTGCACTTTTTAAAAAAGTAATGCCTTTTTTTCAAATGGTCTTTTTCGTCTAACTAAAGTTAATGCAGCAATTAGTTCATAAAACTCTGTTTAAAAAAATATGTATTTTGTTTAAAGTTGACGTACTTAAAATTCCCTCTGCAGTTTTGTCGAAGTCATGTTTTTTTGTTTTTTTTTAATTTGCAGCTTTGACGGTCTAATTCTCTGTGGTGTCTGTCATTCATATAATAGTAGCAGTAGTTGTAGTAGGAGTAAAAGCTGTGAGTTTACGTAACGTTTCAGTCGTGTTTTGGCTCTCAAACCGGTTTCTCTTGCACACTCTTTACGAGTCGGAGCAGAAAGAAGTGGCTGCTCATTGTGCACCTTTTTTAAACTCTACGCCACGCAGAGCTCGAGTTTCCGACTGAACTGTAAACAACAAGTGCAGAACAACAGTGTAGTAGTAACACGTCAGCAGCCACTGCCCTCAGCACGGCAGAGCAGGGACGGGAAGGGGATGGTCTGTGTAACTGTGTGTGTGTGTGTGTGTGTGTGTGTGTGTGTGTGTGTGTGTGTGTACGTGAGTGCTACACACACACACACACACACACACATCTGTCTGCATCGGGACAGAGTGTGCGAAAGAGTCTCGCAAGTCTGAGATCAAGTGTGCTTGTGGGCCACGGTGGAGAGAAACGAGCATGAAATGTGCTTTGTAGCAGCAGGTTGGGAGCTGTCAGTCAGATAAATAGAGAAACTCATTTTCTTCTTTTTAATTGATGGTTTTTTTTTGGGGGGGGGGGGGGTTACAATGGGAGAAACAGTGTTTTTTAAGTAGGACTAAAAGTATTATGCAAACTGGAAGATATTAAAACATGGGTGTATTTGATGAGTAGGAAAAAAATATTTGGTCCCTAGGAAAGTTTACATGCATGCACGTTTCTGTGTTCCTTATTTGATATATATATATAACATAGTTGGATTATTTGCATCATTGTCACAGCAGAGCAATTTCTTTAAAGCTTCTGCAAAAAAAAAAAATGCTCATCTAATAGTTTTGTACTGTCACATTTATGAGAGCAAACACTTCCTGCAGCTAGTTCCCAGGCTGACACTGTAAAGAAACAACACTTTCTGCATAATTCACATGTCTCATGTGCACATCATTTTTTCCAACACTTGCAAAGTAAACCCTTCTACCTCTTTTGTCAAAGTGCAAGAGGGCATGTGGCGAAACAAAACCAATCCTTTTACTTGAAGTTTCAAATATTTGCATCGGTGTTCTACAAGTTGCAGGAAACCCAGTATTGTATCTTAACATTAACCTCACAGCCTTTTTAATAAATGTTTCTCTCCTCTGATTTGTCCCACAGAGCTGAAGATGTATTCCTCTTTTCAACGTGGGGAAACCTCAGTGTTGGCCGTTGTTTGTTTGGTTTTTTTTTTGTTTTTTTTTTGCTTGGAAGAAGAACTACACAGCATCAGAAACATATCAACTCTCCTGAAGACGGGGGAGGACGCTGTTGAAGCACTGAATAGAAACACTAAAGTTGTGGCACTCAATTAAAAAAAAAAGTTACTGCCTCTAAAAGCAGTCTATGTAGCAGTGTGCAATTAGGTTGGATTTCCTTTTTTGCTCCTTTTTTACTACCTGTGTGTAAATAAATATACATATTATAATATTATATTTCTCTCCAAACGAGCACATAAAAAAGCATTATGATTTGAACACAAATCTTTTATGTAAAAAAAGTGTGAATTTTTTTTTTATTTGACTTGAAGAATTGCAGTGTAGTTTGATTACATGTTTCCAAAATGCTGTTCCGTTTTTTTTTTCTCTTCCCTGAAAGGCAGTGTGACTCTAATTCAGTCCCTAATTGTTACATTTAAAACAAATATCATGGCTTCTTACAGTTTCTTAACAGTGTGTCTTCACGATGTCATCTTCCAAACTGTGCAGTGAAGAACGGTACAAATGTAGCTCATCTGTTGTTGTTTTTTTGTTGTTTTTTCCCCCCCTTCCTCTGTGTCACAAAGTGAAGGTTCTCCTTAAGGATCAATTTCCCAGAGAAATCAACAAGGGTGAAAAAGTTAGACTTCGGTTGGGACTTATTTTAAATTTCCTGGTATTTATTTTGTGATAGGTGCTTTTAGCATCCTTTGAATCCTGGAATATGACCTGTTTTTTTTTTTTTTTTTTTTTTTTTCCTCCTGCACACCTCAGCCACATTGTCATGGTGTGTTTTCTTTCCTCTGGAGTTTTGAGGTACTTAGTAATCGAAGGACAAAGACATTACAAACTGCACAGGCTGTTTTGTAAACTCTTTACACCTATATTCCAGGGTTAAAAGGGTTGAATGTCCTACAATACCAAATACATGGTTGCTTCAGTGCCAGCAGCACCGCCTGTTCACCTTTAATTGACTTCACATCGTGTTACTTTGTGATAACCTCGACCTATTTTTTTTTTATTTTTTTTTTTCACTTTATGTTGTGAGCCTGCTGAGGATGCAAATGTGAGCATCCAAAAGCGTCCCTTTATTTGCCTAGAATGTGGGTTGTTTTCAAAGAGACCAGTGTACACCTGGACAGAAAGGAGGAAAAGAAAAAACAGCTTGTCTCAGAAAATGCAGTCACCATGCCTGTGTATTTGTGTATATCTTTGCAATGTACCTATGTACATAATTTTGTAAAAACACTGAGAAATTATACTAACTTATTTATGGCAAGCTTTTTTTTATGTAGAATAAAAAAATGGGTTTTTGATTACGGTTATCCAAAGTGGCATTTACTTTATTATAATTGTCTTATTTTGTAAAAGCATATTTTTTGTTAGTTTTTTTTTTTTTTTTTTTTTTCTCTTTCGAATGAGGCTGCAAACTGAGCCTGAAAAAATATTTGTTGTGCATTTTGTAATGTGTGGTTATGAAATGTGTTGCAATCAATTAAAAGAGAAAAATTGAAATCTGACTGACTTGTTACTTTTTACACCCGAGTGTAAGTTCACAATCATACATTCGTCTTTGCTGTGTTTTTAAACTTCACATTTTCCAAGCGATTCCTTTTAAAAGGAAAAATGCAGGAAAAAAATTAGAATAAGAATTTATATTTATTGACCACATTTGTGGACCTGCAGAGAGCTGTGCAGCAGCCTTGTCTGTAGCCTTTTGCTGCATGAAGGCATCCTGGTACAATATAGTGACACTCCCATTATGAATCCTTCAGCATTTTGAGCGGGCTGATGATTGACACTTGGGTCATCCAATGAAAAGAAGGATGGGGAAAGCAGACCACTTGTTGCAGCCAGTAACATTCAGTAACTCATCATGACTCTCACTGAGGAAAAAATGTCCGAGCTGTGAGCTCAGGATACGATCCACAACTGCAGGATCAAACGAAATCACTGCAACATGAGTAAGTCTTTACTCTTTCACTGGCTTCTGCAGCATGCATGTATTGAGAGTGTGTGTAAATATGAGTTTGTGTGTAAGTGAGTGAGAGCATGAGAGGGTGTGTTTGACTTGCCAGTATTGTGTTGTGTGTTTAAAAACATTTTTTTTTTTTTTTCAAATCTTGAATTATTCCAGCTACAATTTCTTTTTTTACATTTATTCTATTTTTTGGTGGAAATGTAATTTTTTCTTCTTGTCATGGTGGTTTTGAATCTGACGTTCAATATACTTTTTTTCTAAGAGTTAGACTGAAATGTTTTATCAGTTTTAGATTTTAATTTCTACTTATTTATCTCATATTTAAAATAAATTCAGTTTTATTAATGTGGCGATGAGATGCAGTAAAAAAATATAATGCAAAGGAAGAAAAAAAAAAACAATCTGAAAAATTAATTGCATACAACAGATACAAGTATGCTCTTATTGAACTTGTAAAAAATTATAATAATATATGTCACATAAAAACGTCATGTCACTGTGAGTGATGTGCGCCAGCAGCAACACCCTAATCGGAGGCCAGACGCCCTTTTGACCTGTGGTAACTTTACTACACATGTGTCTCAGTCTCTGTCATGGAACTTCTTCTGCAGTAAAACACACATTTAAGATTCCACTGCAGCATCTCTGTTTCCATCTACAGTGCCACAGACACAGGAAGACACCTGCGACAGCTCTCTACAGCTGGATGTAGTGGCTGTCTGTGTGAGAGTGAGAGAGAGAGAGTGAGAAAGATGGGTGGGGGGGGGGGTTTGCAGGTGGGTAACCTCAGCTCAGCCGTACACCCCCACTCTGAGCTCGGCCCATTGTCCCAGTGTGTGGGCCTTTGTGTGGAGGGCCATTGTGAGGGGCCAGGGCCGGTCACTGTTGTGTCTGGGGCTTCTCTGCTTAGACAAAGAGCCTGTCTACAAGCCTCCACCCAGTCCAAACAAAACACTGACTGACTGACTGACTGACTGACCGACTGACTTGGTGGCTCGCTGTCTCACTGACTGGGTGACTTGACTTATTAATTGGATGGAGAGAAACAGAAAGTGTGCATTACAGCTAATCAGCAAAACTCGATGCTGAAAAAAAAGAAAAAAGTCTTCACTACTCCTTAATTTGACAATTTTTATAAAAGCAGGCGCTGGAGACTTTCTTACACATCTGACTTTTTTTTTTGCATAATTATAAATATCACATTTATATTTTTTAACAATTAAATATGCATCTAGGATTTTTTTAAGAAATAAAAAAAACTGAAATGTATTTACACTGTATAAACTAAAACATATTTAATTAAAACTCGGCACAAATAATTCCAGCTGCAAATGTTGATGCCAGTGTATGTGTGTGTGTATGTGTGTGTGTGCGCGCGTTTGTTGAAATCACTGCAGTATACTCTGATGTTTTCGGGATTATTTTTCGTCACAAATAAGCACTCGACTGTCGAGTGAATGGTGTAACATAACAGCCTGTTATTACCAGTTGCATCATGGACATTTTAATTTCTCTCCATGCAGTGGGAGTTTTAATCACACCACACTGGTGAAATAATTACACACAGTGACAAAGATGTGAAGTGGGGAGTAAAAGGCACACACATTTCTTCATGAATCCCATTGTATTATTTTTAGCTTTTACTGGCTTGTCTGTTGTGCATTTTCTCTTCTTTTTTTTGTTATATGTCACATGAGAATAACCTGATAATTGCATGTTATTCTTTTATAATATAAAGTGTGAGTAGCACATCAGCTCTGAATAACTGCTGAACATCTCTTAACACAGTTGGGGTTTTTTTAGTTTTTTTGGGGGGGTGGGGGGGGGGGTTAAAGTCATGTCTGAATTAAACTGTTCATTTGAAAAAACAAAAAATTACCACAGCTACAACTTTAGAGTTTCAAGAGGTCACTGATGAGACAACTCTGTATTGGCCAATGTGACGCAACAGTATCTGTTACTTCTGTGACAAACACCTTTTCGCTTACTGCAGGAATGTCCCTGAGAGCATTCCTGCCACACTCCATCACAGCCACCCAAACAAAACCACGGAGAAACTCGAGGAAATTCCAGTGAGCCGCTCAATCAGAGACGTGGAAGGCCTCGGCTGCCTGCAACGTCTCGCATGTGCCAAGAATTCACACTTCCTCGCTATATCAACAGAAACAGGTTATCTTTTCCTGTTAACCGCCCGCCACTTAATATAAAGTCACAAGTTCCTCCCCGTGTTTCCTGCCCAGACCACAACCCACGTCATCGAGCTATTCCCCTGGCACCTCGGGCTCAGAATGAGAGGAAAGCAAGTGCCCACAAACAAACACCTAACCTCTCTCTCTTTCTCTTATCCCTCTTTTTTTTTGTCCAGCATCCCTCATACAGACTGCGAACGGAACAAACTTCATCTGAATTACTGTATCTTTTTTTCCTCTTTCCCTTAATGCTTTAGTCTGCCTGAAATGTGGGTGGCGTTTGGATGTTGTTGTTTTTGTTTTTTTTGTTTTTTTCAAATGAATCCAGTGTGCCAGGAATCAATACAGGAAACACTATTTCATTGAAAAGCTATGATGTCACTTTAGGTTCCTCAAACACTGCAGTACGAGTGAAAAGCGTGAGAGTCTGGAGATGAGTGACTGGCAGACAGGGGGGGGGGGGGGGGGCATGTTAGGGAGATGCTGCAGCGCATCGAATGACAGATGTGCAGATGTGCGTATGTGGTGTGTTTTTGCAGGGAAGAAAAGTGGAGGGGGGGGTTGGGCGGTGGTAATGCTCATTAAAGCAGCGCACCTGCAGCCTATCAAAGAGCCTTTATCTTTTATCAAGCAAATCTGCTCAAGCACGCAGTGTGAGACGTGAAAGCAGGCCGGCTGATCTGCACGCTCACTCTGACTCACTCTCTCTCTCTCTCTCTCTCTGTCTCTCTCTCTCTCTCTCTTTCTCTTCTAACCAGTGGATGGTACCTGGCCCAGTAATCCCATCAGGAATGTCCAAAGATGCGTTCAAATGCATTTGGCCGAGAAAACAGGGCAGTACTTTCAACTACAACATCTGTGCAGAGAAGATACACAAATTCCTTTTTTCCCCTGTAGAAGGTTGTTAATGTCACTGTGATTATAAGAATAAATCATTATATTCAGTCGAGTTTCCCTGGTCACTATTATCTGTAAAGCTATTCTGTAAGAAACTCCCACACATCCCTGCACTTTGGTGACAACTCAATGCAGTCAATGTCGTGTTAGGCCAAAGTACATTTTAACTTGATATGTAACTAGATACATTTGTAGAGTTAAAAAACGTACAAAATAATTTAAAAAACGTCTCGAGACTTTTGATTATTAAAAACATTTTGCAGAACCATTGAGCACTACTTGTAAAGACTGTGTGTCTGTTGTTGCTAATATCAGTTTCCATCAGTTTAATCAAGAATGAAGACATTCTCAATACACATTTTTCCTGCTTTTTTTTTTGTGAACTGTCTACATTTAAAAAAAAATGTATTCATAATTAGTAATTACACAGTCTGGATGATTGGACCTACTTGGGCCAGGCTCCAATAGAAAATTGTAGGAGAAGTGGATCCAAATCCTCTCTGTGGCCAGCAGTAGTGTGTGTGTGTGTGTGTGTGTGTGTGTGTGTGTGTGTGTGTGTGTGTGTGTGTGTGTGTGATGTAATTAGCAGCTTACAACACACGACATGATGACAGTCTGGGTGTGTGAGGATGTGACGTGAATTTTCGACGTGATGTAAATGATGCAACTTTCTAAACCTTTGCAGAAGTGAATGTTGCAATAATTCCAGTCAGTCAAAATACATCTTACAACTCTGACCACAGTATACAACATCCCATCCAGTGAGCCGGCCTGCGCTCTATGTCCAAACCAATGACAGGGGGGGGGGGGGAACACTGCCACTTAAAATGACACGAGATGGAAAAATTGTCTTCGGGGTTGTTTTGAATCGGTACCAGAAATGCATCAACTTTCCACTTTTCATGAGCAATGAAGCAGCCCACATTTCATATGAATATACCTCTTTTTATATTTATATATATATCTCTCTTTTTTCAGTCCTGCGTCTGCTGCCCTCATCAGGAGACTCGTGGGGCCTCCGCTCGGTGCACAGTTCTCGATTCTGGTGTTGAAAAGATTCCTGCCATAAGAATGAGTGAACATGTTCTCCAACACAGGGTTTGATGAGAAAAGCAGACTCTCCGAGCATTATGAAACCTACCTCTGCTTTTTGGAAAGCCCTGAATGCGGTTCATTGGCTTTCCTAATATTCAATTTTTCACTTGGTTTTCAATTGTCGCTCTCTGCAGAATAAGGAGGTGATGTTTTGGGGATTTGGAGTCACTTTGCTGTGTAAAATGTAAGAGAGAGGAGGCAGGTAGAAACATATAGATGTGATTTTCCTCAAACATAGCACCAGTAACTCCAGTTTTCTACAGAAGACTGGGGAGAGGTGTAGTTACACTTTGACAGTGGTTCATGTTTGAATAGAAAGGTGCGTCAGCACTATCTTATCATCATAAACCCAAACTCATTCTGAACATGTCATTTATAAGAATGTCTATTCTTTGTAAAAGTGTGCAACAGTGAAACCACATTTTTTTTTTCCAAGTAACCCCAAGGCTTTCTATTCTCGCTCTTTTCTTACTTCCCTTTTCTCATTAAAAATACTTTTTGCAGCTATAAACATAACAGTGACGTTCAAAGCTTGCCCAGCATATCACTTCTGTGTTGTTTAACATTACAGCTGCCCCCTCGCCTTCCTCCCTTACAGTAGCTCCTTGCTGCAGCTGTCCACCATGCCTGACATTCTGCCTCGGCGGGCCAAACCCCAGCGCACCACTGAAGTCCTTCCAGTTTCTGGCCTGGAATTCTCTCTCTGTCTGGGGGGAAAAGTCCCCAATAATATGACCTATATAGCCAGCTTTCCTCTTGCCCCTCCTGCACTGGACCCACCTCAAAGCACAGTACCCCGATGATCAAATCCACAGCAGCCGTAACAACACATTATCAGCAGTCCCACTTAACGTAGCCTGCTCTGGTCTGGACCCAGGATGTGAAACTGAGTGGCTCAGACAGATTCGTGGATCTGAACAGTCCCGGTTTGGGCTGTTGTTTTTGGCCGGTGAGCTTTCCTCCTCTAGTACTGAGGAGGGAGGGTGGAGGGAAGCAGGGTGAGCCACAGACATATGGCTAAGGGGAATATCGTAAGGGCAAATGTCACCAGGGGTCAGTCTAATCTCCTGGCCTTTGGTTGCTTTATAATCCCATGGGGTGATCTTGCCCCGCTAAGACTGAACAGAGAAGGAGTCAAAGGGCATACTGTATCTGTTGCAATTGTAAAGCCATTAAAAAAACGTATTTTCTGAGAAGAGGTGACACAAGCACCAAAGAGCAGAATGAAGTGGGGAACTTTAAAACTGCTGCTTTTCCTACATGGAAACCAAGTCAATATTAAAGTAATAAGAGGGCTTAACAGTGATTTGGACATCTTAGTGCTGCTAGGTGTAACCTGAATAGCTATGTCTTAGCTTAACCTTGGTAGACCTGCTTTCATACCAAACTGTCTACTCACCATGACCGTAAAAAGGACTTAAATCCTTTTTTCAAAAGCCAATAATAACTCTACAACACAAACTCACTGTTTTTATTCCAAGAAACTCCCTTAAAGTTCATTTTTTCGAGCTGTATTTCTGCTTTTTGAAGCATGTTATTGCTCAACTCTAATGGGATCACAGGTGTGTGTTTATTGAGTGTTTTATGATGGGTTTGAGCCAGAGTAAGCCAATCAGAATAAACTGGGCCAATGTATTTTATTCTTGAAGACCAAAAATGGGAATGTCAAATATTCTAATGGTAAAGAGGTGCATGCTGGGAGAGGGCAAGGAGCACAAACAACTGTTCTTCAGGCAACTGCTGGCCTCGGCTATTTAGGGATGACTCCTGAAAGAGAGGCTGGCATCAGCTGCTGCTCACATTGTTTGTCACAACCTTGCTTGACACAGTACAAACACACATACACACGCATATGCACACACACCTGTTGACTCATATCTGCTTTCATATAGCACTGCTGGGCCTCTGCATAGTGGGGCCCCTGCAGACAGGTGGCCTCCAGGCTACACTACGGTGGGCAGGCACAGCCGGACGACCACCACCCGCTCACCAGCTGAACCCGTTTGTCTGTTTTTATTTTTAAATGTGACTTCTTTTTTTTTTCTTTTTTTTTGTGGGGAGCAAAACAATTTACCCATCAGGCCATCATGATACAGTACATAATTTGAGACAAATAGACTGACTGAACAAAATCAGAATCAGTTTTACTGGCCAGGTATGTTTAACACACAAGGAATTTAAGTTTGGTAGGCTGTGCTCTAAAATGTAAACATTAAACTAAATTAATTAAAAAATATAAACATATAATTAAAGACTATTATGTAATGTAAATAAGATAAAAAATACTTTATTGATTCCCCAAAAAAAGAAAGAAGTGTTTCATTTAAACTGTAACAATTTCTGAAGAGTAAATATAAAGGGATTGTTCAGGATTTCCATCCTATTTAAGTAAGTTTTATGGCGCTAAAAACGATCACAGTCATCGTAATTCTGTAAGTTTTTCTTGGCGCTGCTGCTAATCGGTTTCTCTTTCAGGATTATCTTAAAGAAATAAAACTTGAATGTTTGATAGCCCAGAAGATCTACAGGCAGGTTCAGCTGGATTTCTAGTCTTCACATTTGCTTGTATTAAAAACGTTCCTAATGGTAAAAAAAAAAAAAGACTATCCTTGGCTCGCTGATATTTAAACATGTATGAAAGCTCCTGTGAGGAACACCATCCTGCACCTCTTATCACATGGTTGACTTTGTTCTCGTGATGTTTAATTTAAATTAAAAAAATATATGTATTTAAAAGACATCCGCTGCTTTTATATTAATGCCAATACTGTAGGCTCATCAAGATAAACAGGTAATAAATGGGAAGCTTTGCTTAACAAACTAAAGCAACAATAAGTCAAACCAGATTCAACTTTGGACCTTCATCATTACACTTCACATAAACTAGCTCAAGAGAGACAGCTAAGGACAGAGACATTTGTTTAAAAAAAGAAGCTTTAGCAGCAGAATGTAAGCGTTTTCATTGATGGCAGAATACAATCTTTTGACGACATTTTAGAGAGTGTAACGTCTCATGACCTTATAGCAGGAGTGTGTGTCCCTTACACAGACTCTGGGATTGGCAATTTTTCACTGTCCTGCATGTGTGACAGAGTGTCTCTTATATTCTCTTTTTAACTGCTTCCTCTGATCCTCCTTTAAAGTTGTGCTCCTGTGTACTTCTGAGATCAAACTGTCTTTTGAAGTGCGAGTCTCCCTCTCTCTTCTCTCCGTCTCGTCTTGAGATGAAAGAGGAGCACGGGGGTGACACAGAGCGGCCTCTACAGACGGAGGTAGCCATGGGGTCTCTCTCTCTCCTCCCACTCTTCTTTCTTTTTTTCTCTCTCTTTCTTCCATCTCTCTCTCTCTCTCTCTGCCAAAATCCCCAAGCAGTGATAGAAACCAGAGGAGGACAAAAGGCAGCGGAGCACTGTGCACCTCTTGCCCATGTTGTCTCTCTGGCTAATTGAAAATGGCTTTGCTCTCTTCACTTATACTCCTGCTGTGCTCTTTCTGACTCCCCTCCCTCTCCCCTCCTACGGGATGTCCCTCCCTCCTATCTCAATTCTCTCTCTCTCTCTCTCTCTCTCTCGCTCTCTCTCTGGACCATGCTGATCTTGGGACATCCCCAGTATTTTTTGGCCTTTGAAGGCAAACATAATCGTGTGGTAATATGAGGCATAATCTCCTTTTCCTCTGCTCGCCTCGTACAGCTGGTTGTGAATTTTTGTCATCCAAAGTAGTTGCCATGAACATGTTATTTCATCTTCCTCTCCCCCCGCCACCCCCCCACCATTGATGGTGATTGCAACCTGAAAAGCTCTGAGTGAAATGTGGAGTTGAGAAGATTTGATCTCAATGGAAACTCCGGCCTTGGAGGGGCTTACCTTGACCCAGCTCGGCTGTGGAGTTATGAATAAAAAGGTCCTGGGAAAAAAAAAAAATGGTTCCACAGTCCAACAAAAGCAAATTATGGAATAGATGACCTTGTAATCCGATTCCTCCCAAACCAGGAGAACAGGCCATGGTGTAATGAAATGGAGTTTTATTATTTACAGCAGAGCTACAGTGCAGAGGTTGTGCATGAATATCATTTACAATCATTTCCATCCATCTGTCCAACAGGAGCCTCCCCTCACTCCAACAATCCGGCATGTCCCAGGTTGATCTTTCCACATGAAAAAGAAGTACAGTTCAATAAGGCAATGTTTCTATTTACAACTCTTATAAAACTGTACAGGAGAACGTACAGGCAGATACATATATCAAGTGCATTTCAAAGAAAAGACAACCACTTTATTTAACTTAAGATAAATACAAGCTATTTTTAAACCACAGCAAAAATATGGAAACACAGTGCCGAGAGAAAGCCTCTCCTCTTCCCCCCTTCCCTTTTTCACCCCTCGTTTGTGTGTGCATCCGTCTTTTCAGGAATGTGCATGCCATAATTATGGGAAACCTTTCATACAGTTGCTACACAGCAGAGTTATTTTCTATTTTCTACATCCTACGTGCCTGAGCGTCCTGTCTGAATGGGAACAAAGTCAGAGCATTGTCTTTTTGTTGATTTCGAACGTGCGCTCTCAACGGTAGCCCAGATGCTAACAGAACCTCTCACACAGAATTACTGCCACTGCCCCTCTTTGTTGAAATTCTGCACATTTTCCAGTGTTTCATTTCATTAGTCATGCACCGTGAGTAATTCCCCCTTACCAGGAATTCAGCACTTAATGTGCTTAGGAGAGAGAAAATAATCAGACTTTTAATGGGGCAAAATTATTTCAAATTGCACACAGAAGTGAGAGCTCCACTGAAGAGGGGAACGGGAGATCTTAAGCAGAGTCCTGCTGGTGGTGCAAAAAAATAAATAAATGTTTAATGCATGAAATCTTGGGGCCAGCTCCGAGACCATGCCATAACTTAGGCCTATGCTCATGTAACATACTGTAGCAGCCTTGTCAAAGTAGTTTTGCTATTATTATTAGCTTCAACATAGATATAAATCAGAATCACGTTAACCAAAACCCATTTCTCTGCCTCCTCTTTCTTTCACTGCAGGCTTCCTGTGCTTAATGCAGGACAAAATCAACAGATAATCTGCCCTTCCCTCCTCGTGTTATTTGATCACTACTAACAAACTCCCGCCGCAGCCTAAGTTCAGTTAGGCTGGATGGATATGTGGCTATGGAAATAACCCTGTTGTGTACAGGGTGTGGATGGTGCCAAGATAATCAGAAGGATTCGAGGAATGCCTCTGCCATGGCTGGCCTCTCAAATTTTTCTCTGTGTCTTTGGGGAGCTTGATTGCTTTGATTGCATTACGACTTCATTACTGGGTTAGTTAGCTTTGGAATAATATTTGGAGTAGAGGAATGCAGCTCAGTGACAGGCCACACATAAATTAACATTATGGTAGTGGTGTGATTATGAGGGTTAATGTATAGTGGGATAAATTTGTGGAGCGTGCTGCAGCTTGGGTTACTCTGCTGGAGGGAGAGACTGAGAGCCAACAATCGGAGTGCAGAAATCGAGCTACATTTACACGGCTATAAAAGACCAAGAGGCCAAATATCATCAGAGTAGACAGCCTTTTTTTTTTCAGCAGGAATCTCACTTCACAATGTCCTCATGTCCCAGAGCAATGCAGCTATGTCGATCGATGTCAATGAGAAAATCTGGAATCGCAAATGGAAGAGAAGGACGTTTTTTTTTGGAAGACTCAATCCTCTTTTTATGTGCAAGCTAACACCTGAGTAGGCTGCTAGCCGATTAATGTGAACTCCTTCTCCTTTCTCTATCCCTCCTTCGCTGATGGCATCATTATACCCCCACGTGATGACCATCAGAGCCCCTCGTCGATGCTGACTCCCATTCGTTTCTGGATGGTCACCCTGCGTAAGGACGGCCTGGTCATTATCTCCGGTTTGGGCTGAAACTGCTCCATCAGGATCTGCAGCACCGAGTCCATTTTCTGGTCCATCTGATGGATCTGGATTAAACACAAAGCCCAAAAGACAAACAGGTTAGGTCAGCTGAAAGCCTCAGGGGTAAACTCTGTGAGTCTAAGTACAGTGTGAAGCCTGCATTATGAAACAAACAAAGAATGCACGAGTGAGCTTGTGCTTTTGTTTCGTATCCGTCTGCCTTTTTAATACAGTTGCCCTCCCAATGACAGAGCAGCGGCGGGTATAATGACAGGTTAGTCTTCCAGTCGCCGTCTACCTGCTAAAGCCACTCATTACAAAAGCTGCTGAGCTATATGATCCCTAAGTGGGCGGACTGACACTCACACACGTACGCTGTTGTTTACATGGAACTGTAAACACAGGTGTGTCACCCAACTGAGACGTCTGTGACGTGAACCATAGTGTGAATACAGTTGAATGAAGTAAACAGACAACAGAACAGATGAAATACTCTGCACATGTACACGCTCACAACCACGAAAAAAAAAAGAAGCCGCGCGCATACACACACACACACACACACACACACACACTTCAAAGAGAACATCTCCGTTCTCGAAGCCTTGGCCTGGCTTTTACCTCTGTACTTATTTATCTTGTTCCATCCTGGTGTACTTACACAACACACACAAAGATGCAAAACCCTCTGATGGCTCCACTGGCTTTAAAAAAAAAAGGAGGGGGGGGGGGGGGGATAATGATAAAGATGGCGCTTTGTAAATCAAAGCCTAAACAGCCAAGCACATCAAAGAGACATAACATCTCACGCAGCAGGCAGAACAGACAGATTCAGACTCTCGTCTCTGCTACACGGTGATAGCGAACAACTCGGGCTTAACTGTGGTATTTCTGCCAGGGCGCAGGCAGATAGTTAACATCAATGGCATTTTCATAGTCTGAAGGGTTACGGCCCCTCTTTCTCCCCTTCTTTTAGTGTGTGTTCCTGAAGGCCCGGACATTTTTATGGCAGAGAGGGACATTTAGCGGCTATTATTGTTGATGAAATATGAGCCATAACAGGAGGTATAAATCTGAGAGAAAAGAAAGAAACCACATCTCAGCACGCCAACGATCATCATTTCTTTAACAACTGAGCATTGTCAAAATGTCTGACAAACCTTAAGCTGCCAGACAATTAAACTGGTTCTGCTTTTGTTGCAATGAAACCTCTGTTTGCAGTTTTAAGATGAGTCCAGTGTCAATACTTTATTCCCTCAGCGCTACAAAACAAACGTTCAGAGTGGATCTACATGGATTATGAACTTTGTTTCTTATATGAATGCACACTGGCTGTTTCAAAGCATTGAGGGTTTGTAAATAGCACAATAAAATAAATATTCGATTTATATCAGTATTAGTGGAAACAAGTTGTTTGTGTTTGTTTTTAAATATCACACAAGAGGGACTGCTGTTGTACATAATAAATGCACCCGGGGACAAATGAAGTTTTTTTTAATTGAATTGAACTGCAGTGACTCGAAAAAGATAAACAGAGCTGTGCTGATAGAAAGCTAAAGTTCTTAATACTAAAGTTCTAAACTTAGCATGTACACATTCAAAACAATACACAACTTGGTAGTATGTTTTATTATCTAATCATGACACCAGTAGCTCCCAAAAGTCCCAGTGATGTGTTTCCCTGTATGAGCATTCATGGACTGCCTTTCTCTAATGGGATTTCTTCTTTAAATCTGTAGTTTTAACCAAAATTATCAAATTTGACAGGGTAAGAATTGCCTGATTTCGAACCTTGTTCTTTGATATTTCACCATCCCCATAGCTCCCCATAGAGATTGTGCTATGACCTAAATAGTTGTGCTAAGTAGCAGAAGCACGCGCTGGGCCCGGATAAAGCTAAGAGAATAATAGGCTATCATAAACATGTTGGGCAGTAATCTACAGATTTATCAGCATTCTTGTTGGAGCTTAAAATGGATCAGGAATTCCTCCTGCAGTGTGTCTAAAAGGAGAGACCCAGGAGACACCCAAGAGGTAAGAAAAAACCTAATTAGCCTGGTATGTTGCAAACACACAAGAAAAGTTATTGCCACTGGTTTTGTGTAAGTGTTGTATGTATGAGCACTTTCTGGGGATGAACGTTAGTAAGAGGGTCAAAGGGTGGGAGAGGGATTATAGAAGTTAGCAGGTATGAATGTGTCACTCGTGGTCTTCACACTTCTGTGTTGCAAGCAAACATCAGTATGTGTTTCCAAGTCTGGAGGTGGATGAAAAATATGATACGATTCCAAATGACATTTTAATTTGTTTGTAAATATGACACGATACACTTTATTGTCCCCTTGGAGAAATCTGTATGGACTCAATTCCTGAGACACACGATGCATGCAAGAGGAGAAAGGAACAAAACCATGGAAATGTTCAAAAAGCAGGACATGCAATAAGTAGGGATGGGTTTTAAATATCGGGCTTTAAATCTTTGAAAAGTCATTCATTTAAAAAGGAAAAAAAAATCGAAGAGTTCATGCAAACTTATTCTCATCCTGAAAATATTTTGTTCTTCCAGCGTCTGGTTTTAATGTGGTACTACCGCCTGACAGCTGCTTTTTTTCCAGAGATTCTGAGTAACTAACTTTGCATCTCTTAACAGTGTGTAGAAATTTCTCAGAATTAATTAATATCTAAACCTATGTTTTTTATGTATTTTGTCGAGTACTTACAATTCATCATTTTCATACTTTGTGTTTAAGGAACAATACTACTTGGTAAAATAAAATAGTTTTTCTAATTTAAATGACCAGATGCCACATCTGTTAGCTCATTAATGGTCATTTCTACATGTGTTAGCATCAAGCTAACAAACTTTGAGCTAATGAGTCCCTCATGCAGTGCTCTCATTTATTTAATTATTGGACATTTTTTCAAATGACTGCATGTGAATTGTACATCCTGACTCAGACCTCAGGTCATTTCTATGGTTACTCTTTGTTCTCTCTGTTGTTAAAATGTCCCACAGCCAGTGTATGTGACTACTTGTGACTACTGTTCCTCTTTGCTTAGACACAAACTTCCTGTGTTAGACACGTCATGATTTGACACTTTTCCTTTACGCACATGACATAATAATGTTTACGATGGGCAATTCTTCGAGTGTTTAGCCTTTAGTGGTGAAGAAAGATGAAATTGACATAACATTGAAATAAGCCAATGTAATTTTACAGGAATAATAATAGAATAATAGTTGCCTTTGGACTGTAACTTTTGTTTATGTGATGTGTTATTGGCATTGACAGTAAGACTATTTTATAGGAGAAGCTTTTGGGATTTTTGTTCTAACTGTGTGCCGTGGAAATGAGTTGGGTGTCACCACTGCTGTGTCACATAAACACATGTGATCCAGGGACAGCAGCTGATTTTCCAGCTGTCTCCACCCTCCCTTTGGCCACAAACAACACATGGGACAGTCACAAGCAGCGCTGACACTCCAGCAGCAGGGATTTCCCTCTACTCCATCATAAGGTCTATCTGACTCCAGCCAAGTAGTCTTAAAGAGACCAAGTGTCAAGAGCTTCAAGAGTTTTTAGGAGGGGTTGCTTCAGGAAGGTTAGGTCCATCAAAGATGCACGGGATGCTCAATGTCTCCTTCTTTTACACTTTTCTTTCTTCTTCTGAACAAAGTAATGTGGACTAATCCTATTCCAAGGTTCAGATAAGCATCATCAGACATAAAGAATACAGGATGCTGTAACTCTTTGCACTCAAATGACAGCTTAACATCACTTACTTATAACTAAATACAGACCTGCAACTAATGATTTCACAAAAGAATGAGTAATAAACGTTTTTATATAATCAATAAATCATTGCATCATCCAAATTGAATTACAAAAAGTCCTCAAATTTTCTCAGCGCTGTGGGATGAAGGTGCATGTTACATCCCTTTATATCAGACAGATAAGATAACAAAACTCTGTAATTTACATCATCATCTTAAAGAAATAAAACATGAATTGGGTCTGACAGGCTGAGGGACTAGAATGTTTATTTGAAAATGAATACACCAAGAAAGCTTCATGAAGGGTAGTTCATTATTCACTTTAACCTCCTGTATATTTCATGTAGTTACAGTCACTGCAGTGACCGGTGGAGACAAAGCACAGAGACAAGTGGTGGGGAGACCACAGAGCTCCTGTTCACACAGGAACACCCTTCCTGAACCACCTTCCTGCTCTCCCATGAGACTGTCTGTCTGCTATCTGCTACATAGGTGCATACGAGGATACAAAGAAAACACACATACACACTTTCTGTTTGTACCGGCCTGCGTGTCACTTAGCAAACAACAAATAAACAAAGGAGTAAATCGAGGACATTTGACCAAAGAGCTGTAGGGGAGCTTTTAGGCCTGAGGGCCACAATGGAAAACTAATAAAGAGCTGAAGCGGGTAAACAAGTGGGTGACACCAGTGGGGAAAAGTCATCATGAGCCGTTACAAGTCATTGCAAACAAGTGATGTCATTCATTTGTGGTGCTCAGAATAGAACACAGCCTTTTTTCTGTGGTCACATAACAAATGTGATCTTGAACCAAATTAATAAATGTGGATGATATAAAGCTGGATTAGAATGAACAACAGCCAGTATGTAAAGATCAGCAAACAACAGCACATGTTGGACATTTATTTATACTTACACAGACAGATTGAACATGGTTTTCACTTTTTTAATGTATATGGGGAAAAAAACACTTTGAATGTTGTCGAGATAACTTTTCCTTTGCTACTCAAGATGCAGAAGTTTCTAGATTATTTACAGCAGTTATATATTTGTAGAAGATTTTGGAAACTAGACTTGTTTTTCCTCATTTCTAACATACTTAAGCAGACATTTACCAATGCACCATAGAAGTCACAGAGAAGTCACATAGAACACCCCGGTTCACACACAGTCCTCACAGGCCGGCCAGTGACGATACAGCGATTCACACTGCCATCTGTTGGAGAGTCAGAAAGACTTAAGAAAAGCTGAGGCTATTTATGCCTGCTTTTTCTCTTCTGTGCCTCATTCTGTCAGCACATGATTTCTGATATACGGACACGACATGCAAAGCGTATGAGGCCTTGACGATGTAATGGTTGGTATTTATGTGTTGTCAAGCGGCGTGAGCGAGACCAAGGCCAGTAGACACACTGAATCATGTCGTCATGTGCTGATAGATTCTTCTTAGAACTGTCAAATAAAACTAAAAAACCTGAGGGATCAAAATAGGAAACCGAAACAAAACAAAAACATGGGAGCAAAGTGAAGCAGAAAGAGGTGAAGGGGCTGCGAGAAGGAAAAACTACCAGCTCCAGGAATGTCCTGGCATCTGTGCCCGACCAGCCTGCTCCACTCAACAAAACAAGATTCCTGTCATTGAAAAGCTCTCAATTGCGCGAGACAATGGAGACAGAGCCTGGACAGAAAGTGAGATAAGGCAAGAGGGAAACAATTGTCACCGTCTTTGCATGCTGTAATGTGTGTGTTATGTGTTTTCCCAACCGCTGTGACCTCAAAAGGCCCGAAGCTTCAATCTGTACGACATCAGAGAATTTCTCAGCGTCCCTCCTTCTCAGCTCTGTTATGACTATGACATGGCACTAGCATGACTCACCTCATGTTCACTCCAGTTGGAAAGGAATTCCTTAATATCCCTCGGGGGGGGGGGGGGGCCTTTTGAATCACAAACAAAGGTTTTTCATGCAGTGCAGTCCAAACAGAAATCATCTCGTGTCCTTCACCTTCAAATGATGGTGGAGTCAAACTGTCTCCAGTGAGCAGAATGAAGCTATTTTTATATCTCACGTGAAAACACTTCAGGTCACACTGTTACTGTCAAGGGATTACCCAAGACGAGGAGAGAAACCTTCAGATGGAGTTCTCCTCAAACTGAAGTGAAGACATCAGCTCACTTCTACTACACCCCTTCTTTATGTGTTGTTGTTTTTCTTAAACAAATATCCTCCATTTCACCAAATATATTCAACCACTAAAGCCGAACTAACCTGTTTAATGCATTTCTTTCCAGATAAAACATTTGCAAAGCTAGTTTGTGGTTTGACAATGTTTTGGAAGTTGCATCGTTTACATTAAAGTCGTCTTCTATGCCTTTCAGACATAATATGATTTATATGCGTGTAACCTCTACTTGTGTTAAGTCACCAGAATAGCGAGCCACCTAAAGAATGTGGTGGATCCACTGATCCTCTTGATAACTTTATCAAAGATGTTTTGTCAAAACCTTTTCACATTTTTTTTAGGGACCAGCTGAGAAAGTGGAATGTATTAAAGAGCGTTATAGCCCATGTGGGCAGGCTGTCATTGGACCAGCAGGGGGCGATAACAAAGAGAGGGTTAGACCTTCGTAGTTAAAAAGCGTCGTTGCTGTCATAGGGATCCGGTCAGGATGAACTGGTGGGTGGAAAACAGAACTAAGTTTATTTCCTTTAAGAAACAACAGTTTTTCTGATTTTTTTTTTTGCTGAGTCAAACATATTTTCACAACAAACTTGACTGGCACATGAAATATTTCCCCTCAAGCTTTATTTCTAAAGTTCAACTAGACGTTGCACATTTGTCATTGATCTCACATTTCTCAAAAAGAAAAAAAAAAATGCTGCCCAACGCCTGTTGATTCACAAGCTAAAGAAGGGAAACTCATGTAAATTTACAACGACAGCTTCTCTTTAAAATATCCACTTCCCTATCCCTAATATTTTCGATAAGAGTGAAACAGCATTAATCAGCTGCTAAATGCCTGCAGGTTGGAGTAACTGTTCCTTTAAAACAAGTGGTAACATAAAGAAGCACAAAGTTTGTTCCAGTTTATTCAGGGGGGTAAAATGCTGAAATTATTCTGACACGTGTAAAGCAGTCATGCATAAATATTCAAAAAAAAAAAGACAGTAGAGTCGTTGTTTCCAGTTATTTTCCGCTAAACAGCTCAGGGTCAGTTCAGGTGAATATCTCTCCTCTCTATAGATCCCCTGTGCTAGCTGCTCTTTGTGCTTCACCTACACGTTCACAGACACACACACACACACACACACACACACAGTTGCACACACACAAACCAGCGTTTCCTCAGTAACACAATGGTCAATGCAGAAAAAGCAACAGAGGGTGTACGCATTGGCCTCACTGGTGGGCCAATAACAAGCTAGCATTACACAGAGGTCATCATTATCATCACTTTGACAGTGCTGCATGAATGAAGAATGGAGATCAGGGGTGAGGGTCGGGGGAGAGAAGGAGAGAGAGAGGGAGGGAGAGGCCGGAAAGCGAGAGTAAAGAGGAGGGAAATTAAAAATGTCAGAAGAAAAGGAAAATACATTTGAAAGCAGGAAAAAAAAATGGACACTAGTGGCTTTTGTCTCCATGAAAGAGGTCCAACACACACACACACACACACACACACTCACACCCACCACACCAAACCAGGAATGTCAGCATGCAACTATTTATTGATGTTGTCATAAGATAAGCCAAGGTGTACAAAAACTTTATATTGATTGATGGCAGCAAATGGGCTAAATATATATATATATAACTAAAGAGCTGCATCATTTTTTTGTAAATGAAAAAAATGCATTTTTAACTCCTAAGAAGGGACTTCTTACTGCTTGACATCACACACTTCCTCTACGATTCCTTGGTAAATAGTTTGTAGAAGTCTGTCACATCGGTCTTTAATACTTTGAAGTTGTTTGCACTTTACCTCATATTATGAGACTGAATTTTACTAACACAGGCCCTAATACCCCATCAGAATGCACTGATGGGGTAATAGGGCCAAGTCGATGTTTTTATTCATCACTTTTTAAGACAAATTAATCTCTCCTCACGTCTAAGTAAGACTCACACACTAACCATTTATGAAAATCCATTTGTCCAGGTCAAGGTGCTTTTGCTCAATAAAAATAAATAAATAATCTTTTCTGAATCAGCAGTGAGCATTAAATTGATGCCACACAACAGACACACATCGGGTAATCACATCGTGCATGCCATATTATTGGCTCACAGATGTTCATCCTATAGAATATCACGGCGCGTGTCTTTGCTTCTGACTTTTGAGTGATGAAAACATGGCAACTTTTCTGGAAAAAAACATTTCAATGTGCAAAGTTACAGTTTTAAAATACATTCAATTGAAGTGAATTTTAAGCAATGCAACTTGCACAATCAGGCTTAATCCATTGAGACTTGTTTATCTCTCTTTTCACTGAGTCATAAAATCACTATTTAGCTGCTGGGTTCAGTCACTGCTCAGTGTGTATTTTACAAATGAAGGGCTTGTATCAGTAATTTAATTTGAAAGAGTAATGACTTGGTTTCCTGAGTATGCACTTTCCTTTACGCCATTCAATATGAGCCAGGCTTTAAGCAAGTCATGGAGCTTTGGTGTCAAAAGATCATGAGTAACATGTATCCCATAATGCATTCTGAGAGATTGTGTCAGAGACCTAAAGTTAGTTCAACCTACAAACAGAAATAAACTCATTTATGTCTAAGAACGCTGAGCAAACACATTGATCCCTCCTTTTCTGCGTGCTCTTTTTCTCAAAGCTAATAGCAAACCTTTGGATAAACAATTAAAGAGGGAAAACAACAGAGGTGAACATTCACAGGCGGCTCAAAAAAGCTCTGTAGAAGATGTGCATAAGGGGAAAGATGGAGGAAAGAAGGAGTATAGTCAAATAAACTTCAAATGGCTCCAATGGTAGCCATTGGTCGTTTATTGTTGCTGCCTTGTGAGTGTGTTAACTCATCATTTGATCTATTTCATATTTGAGGAGTTGGTGGAGGAGGCTGTATTCACTTTCTAAACCTGAACTGGGATTATGAAACACAACAGAGTCTTATCATTGATGTGTTTGTGTCACTGTATGTTTAAATTGACTTTCATGAAAAAGTTGCGTGAATATGTTTCTGGTTCAGTGTGTGTTTTTGTTTCAACAAGTCCTCCAACCTATACGACCGTAGAGGTCGTCTGCCAGGTAATACGACCCATAGGAGCGTTTCCTAAATTAGCGCCCCTAAATTAGTTCGGACAAAGGAGTTATGAATTAGAACACAACTTAAAAGCACCTTTAAGTGCAAGCAGTTGGGGTGCCGGTAGCGCAGTGGCAGCACACGCTTCACCATGCATTGAGGGTACAGTCCTCACGCGGGTGGCCCGGGCTCGACCCCGGGCCGGTGGCCTCCGCCCCGCATGTCACCCCCCCCCCTCTCTCTCTCCCCCCCGATTTCTGACCCAGTCCACTTTCTCCCCAATAAAGGCAAAAGGCCAAAAATAAATCTTGCAAAAATAAAAAGTGCATGCAGCAGAAAACATTGTCCTTTGCTCAAGCTCCAATTGCCTGTGGTCTGCATTGTTGTGTTAGCAGGCTAATGTTAGCACACTTTGGAGAACTCATAGCTTCATATTGCACATAAATTGACACAGATTGACTGTGATCTAAACACACTTAACTAACATCTGAATAAGCAGTGAGTAATATGTTATGTTAGTCTTCTCTTTTTCAGTCCTTGACTAAAAGAACTTTTAACGCATGCGGCCGTCCTGTCAATGTAAACACCATGTGAACACGTCGCTCACAGTGTACAGCTAGCGAGACTCACACTTCTCACACATTATAGACAGTCATGACTCAGAGAAACATTTACAGAGGATATACTGATATACCTTTAGTGTATTTATATGAAACATGTTTCACATTATTCCTTTAAAATATTTTAACAGACTGGTTTCTGTTCCCATGGAATAAGGCAGCTGAAGACCACAAGTTAATGCATTGGAAGTGTGAAAATGTCTGCCTGGTATAAACGCGAGACACAGTAGAAATACTTTCACACAGGACAAATTCATTTTTCTTGTATTTTTTTCCACCATACTGCCTGATACTAAAGAAATATATGTATTAAGGGAACATACATTTACAAACCAGCATCCAAAACGATGTATATTTAGAAGAGCTTCATGGAAGGTGAAACGGGGTCATGCTATGCAACTTGAGTGAGACCGAGAAGGAAGCAGAGCGAGAATGACAGACTGCGTGAATGAATCCTAAACCAACATGTCAGCTGGACTCAAATCCACCAACTCAACGACGACCAGCCGACCGACCCGCTCCACCAGCAGCACTCAGTGCCAGCTGGAAAACAGAGCAAACCCAGCTCAGATTCACCGCGGGTCGGGCCACTGCCAGGCAGAATGGATTCACTTTAACGCTGGCAGATACAATATGTTCTTTGTATTTGTAAGAGCAGACGAAAGAAACGGACAGGAGAAAGAGGGAGCAAGAGGAAGAAGAAATAAAGGATAAGGGGTGTGGATGGAGGGACTGAGAGAAGACGAAGAAGAAGAAAAAGAAGAAGAAGAAAGAGAAGAAGAAGAAATAGGAGGGACTGAAAGAGGAAATGTTGGTTATGTTTTAAAGAACAGGAAACTGGCTGAAAGCACCTGACGCACATGATAAGTATCAAGGGCTGCGCCACGTGCCGCTAAACTGCAGCCAAAGCTCTTTTCTGCAGGGGTGGTGGTGATGAGGGGGGTGTGTACGGGCTAATCTCTCTTCTGAGTGGGCGCACACTCAAAGCTGCTTTTGTTTCTGAGGGCTACTTTCACGAGGACGTACAATCCCCCCGTGTCCAGTCTTCCCCTCCTCCTTCTTCTTTTTTTTTTTTCTTTTTATCTCTCTGTTGTTCAGAGCACACTCCTTCCCTCTGAAACATTGTGGGTGTTTTATTTGATTTACTGATCATTGTGTTTGGACATGACTGTGGGGGCTATAGGACAGAGAAAGTATGTGTTTGTGTGTGTGCAATGTGCATGTAGTCCTGCACAACTGTGTGTGTGTGTCCCTGTGCTTGTGTGGGGAAAAAAAGTCAGTCATTCAAAGAGGCAGAGAAAGCGTTCAGCAAAGGAGAGACTTTGATGTCCTGTTGAAGGGTTATTGGGTTTTTCACCGTCAAAGATGAGAAGGTAAGGAAAATATTAGGGCTAAAATGAGTGACATGCAGCAGAAACGAGCACAAGAGATGAAGAATGAGGAGGCTAAAAGAAAGAAAGCTGCAGGGGGAATACTGGTGCCGGATAGGTAAGATTCACTTGTGTACTGTGTGCTCATAATAAAACAAGCTATTGAAGTTGCATAACATGTGTTGAAGAAATAGACGCTTTATTTACTTTATATCTATATAGCGCCAAATCCTTCCAAATGTTATCTCAAGACTGCACAACAGGAGCAGGTTTTAGACTCTACACCTCAAGACAAATGACTTTTATGGTTTGGAATTGAATAAAAAAGGTCGGTAGTCTTTCACTCGCAGCAGGATGTTACATTGCAAGCTTCCGCACGCTAGTACAAGTGAACTGCTGGAGTCTGGCACCTGCCTGTCAAACAGAAAGCAGGCCAACTCCCCGTCCGTAGGAAAAAGCCAACACAAGGTTCACAATGGTTACATTTTCTCTTCTTTGCCGCCACCTCCGCATCCATCATTTTTTCTGGTTTGAATCGAGTTGGTTGTCATTGGCTGAGGGAAACACACCAGCTCCCCGCACAGAAACGCTTGTGTCCAATAAAACAAAACATCAACACCCAGGCAGGGGACAAGGCGTCATCAGACACAGTCAACGCCACACACGAATGGAGGCCCATAAGTGATGCTTGATTGGCATTCAAGATCTTAAAGCTACTCTGTGGCACGATTGGTTTGTGTCGATTTTGGCGCCCGCTGTGGACACTTCTTTGTAGATTTTGCCAATTACTTGCTGTTAAATGCCTCTTCTGACACTGATCCGTCGGCAGTGGTTGCAGTTGTTAAAAATAACTAACCAATCCTGTCGCTGATGGTCTTGTTTGCCGTTGAAGGTCCTAAAGAGACATCAAGAGAATTCAGTCTGTTTTATAACCAGCTAAGGACTCCCCACAGGAGCTTGAACTTTGATGAATATTTTTTAGCCGACAAGTTGCCAAGTGTTAACTTACAGCAGAAACGACTAAAGGATTGCACAAGTTTAAAAAAATGTGAAAAAACAAACTCAAATGTCTAATAATCTGAGACCCATTAAACAAGCCGCCATCTTTCCATAAACACTTCAACGTCTTCCAGGAAGCTTTCACCATCAGCAACTAATTTAGACCTGTGACCGAATCGATAAAACAATACAAGCACTCAAAAAGGTTTTTTAACACTTAAGTTAAATAAACACACTGGGGGGTGAGGAGGAAAGATCGGAGGGAGGGAGGTAGTGTGTAGAGAAGCAGTTGCCCAATGGAGCATTTGTTCTCTTAGACAGCTGGACGTGATCTGCTGCTGACTGGTCCCAAGTGAGGTGGCCCTCATCAGGACAGAATGCAACGACAAACATTTTGCAAGACTTTAATTTGTGTTCACATCTAAAATGAGAGCAAATACCGTAAACACACATAAAACAACATCTTACATGATAGAATTGTGCCATGATTCACTACTCAAATGTAGCGTATCATTAAATGTAGACAACCAAGCACTTATGTATTTTTATTTTGCAAAGAAGAAAATCCGTGACAGGACTGAATCAGGACAGCTTGGACTCTATTTGAAGCTCATAATCAGCTCAGGTGTGTGAAACTGCTCAACTTCTCCTGATCTGAGCAGTGATGACTCAACATGATGCGACTGTGGACCTTTGAAACCCTTCACTGTGTAAAAAAACAAAAAAAACACGTGTTTTTTGTGAGTGATATCTGCAAATTTCTAATATTTTTAAATAGTGTGCATATATAATTTTTGGGGATTAAATTTGTTCATTAAGGTCACAAATCTGCAAGTGATTTGGGGTTGCATCCAGGGTGTGGCCACGCATGTACTGTAGATCACACAGGGGAGTCTTTATGAAAACAAGAAACACCCCCCCCCCCAAGCCCCCACCCCATCTTCTCACTGCCAGCTGCCACAACCACCAAATGCCCCCCCGAACCCCACACACATGCAGACCCCCCCACCCAATCCCTCTGTGCCAGGCTGTGGTGGCAGCCAGCGTGGCATCGTCAGGCACCGGGGAGGTGCCGTATTACTACGACCACTGCTGTAGTTTGGACACACTGTGGCTTTGTTCTGGTCATCAATAGGCCAGTCAGCCTAATATTATTAATGAGGTGGGGTGTGCCAGCCCTTTGGTCCAAGGACACCATTGAAAACTGATACTAATGACATTACGGCTTTTGAAGAGAAAATAATGTCCCTCAACAACACTGAAGGTGGGTTTTATCGAGAGACCCTTATGTGTTTATAAAGCATGAGTTGAGTTTATCATAATCAGGGCAATGATGCAAATCATCCATCATTACTTTGATAAACTTAAACTGGAGTGTTTAGGTGCGTAAGCAACATTCAATTATTCATTTCCATTTTATAACAAAAAAGGCAACAAGATATTCCACAAGCTACAAACAGTGACAGGGTGGATTTTCTGTCAGTCAATAAATAATTTATCAACGATTGGTATCTAAATCAAAGCATATTAGCTCCTCTGTATTATTTTACACAGAGGGGATCCTTATGTTTTTTTTTGGTTTTTTTTAAAACTGAAATGCAGAAAAGACTGATATCTTTTTGATCATAATAGACGGTTAGTCATGGCTTTTTCATGTTGAAGCTATTCTTATAACAAAAACAAAAACAAGCAGTATCAGTATGTATTAAGATATTTCTCACATGTTGATATTTCTCCTGAAAAATGATGCTACTACCCAACTACTTAAACAAGAGGAGAAAAGATGTAAACAAGAGTTGCCTGGGTACAGTGGAGAGAATTGATGTGATGATGTTTGTGTATCCCAGACAGAGAGAATCCCCTCCACACACACACACACACACACCCCTCCCCCTGGCCAGCTGTCTGTCTTGCCCAGACAGCGACCCTGTGCCTGGTGCCACGGCCCCAACAGCATGCCAGCTGATCCTTGGGCGCAGAAGTCAGCCTGACCCCAACCAACCCCCCCCCCCCCCCCCCCCCCCAACCCAACCCTTTTAACCAGCATTAAAGCCATGATTTAGGATAGAGAGCCTTATTATACTGTAAGAACACAGCTGGCCTCTCACACACGCAGACACACACATACAGAGTGAAGGAGAGGAGGAGACAGCATTTCAAAGCAGCAACATGCAGAACAAGAAGAGACATGTTGTCGCCCACTCGCCTGTTTCCAAATATAGCATCTTTCCCGGTCCTACTCGGCCTCTTGTTTTTGTTATGGTGGCATTTTTTCCTCATCAAAGATGTGAACATGAGAAGCGGGGCTGTTCGAGAGACATTTGTTTGGCTTTATGTGAAGTGATGTTTTGATGGCGTCTGTCTGGGAAGCAAAGGAGCATGATTATACAGACCGGAGACGCCTAGTTGGCCACTGACAGCATTTGGAGATGTGCGATTGGTCATAAATGTTCAGGCAAACTGCTTAGAGGTCGCCGGGTCTAGAAAGATTTCAGGAGTGCGCTCATTTAACGATAAATTACATGAATGGAATGTTCAAAAATGTGAATGAAACAGCTTCCTTGTGGCATGACTGAATGCTGCTGGACTGGGAGCTGGACAGACTCTGTGGACAGGGATGCCTGCTGTTATTCCAGAGCCAAATTTCATAATAACTCCATCAGCTCTCTGCTCTGTGACCCTACATTCTTTCCTGAAGACTAACACTGGGGCGGCCAGGGCTGCAGACATAACAAGACATGAAACTGATAAGGCCACATGAAACTATTCCACTCATCTGGCTAGTCACTGTGGCCTAGTAATATCCACTGTGAGCTGCCTCTGTATTAGAGTGGGACATTGTATTTCAGTCGAGAAGTTTTGATGTACTAATAAAATGTTTAAAAAAGTTGAAATAATGTGAAAGGATAGGAGTACACAAGATGGGCTGATACTTGCATGCTGAGGATTTACCTGTACATAATAAGTTTCAGCTAATTGTTATCCTTGCTCCTCCGTCACTTTGTTGTTGTTGTTGTTTTTTTTTTATGTCTTTCTCAACAAGAAGTTAAAGTAGAGCTTTATGTCTCTTCTCATGTTCTTAAGATTATTTGGAGACATTTTTGATGGAGCTCCTCCTGATGTTTGTTCGATAAACTTGACAGCCTAACAGCATTCAGGTCCTATGTTGTCCACTGAGCCGCTGTAGCATTCGGTGACTGTGACGTCTGAGTTAAGTAAGAAAAAAAAAAGCTTCAAGTCTATTACCCAACTACCTGTGTGACTAATGAAAACTTTATATCTTCAGCTATTTTCTTTAGATTGATTCTTGTAAATCGATATGTTGAACCGTAATAGACATTGGGTAAGTACCAATTTCAGGAGGTCATGTTTTGTTTTCTTTCATCCCAGAAATTTTAGCATTCATTTTGCTAATCTGTCAAGCATCATTTGTTACTGCTTCACTCATTAAGTACTCTTTGATTGCACTTGGATGTTAATGTGTGTGTGGTTTGTTTTTGTTGCTGGGTTTTTATTCATGGGAGCTGTGCACACTGTTGCTTTTTTACACAATGGAAGGTTTTCTAATGCATAATAAAGTTATTTGAATTTGAATTGAAATGCATGATTTATGGCTCTTAACAGAAATTGTTATAAGGATCCATACCTCAGTTCAAAAACCAAAAACGGCAGTTTCAGGGGGTATTATGTATCAGCCAATCAGGGACAGTTACTTCTTGGAGTCTCCAAGACATTTTCCACAATGCCAGATCATTCCTTTACAGCTCAATGTCGTATTACAACAGACATTTTGTTCTTTGAATTGTGGAATTTTTTGCTTCAATGTCCTAACAAGATATTTCACAAGATGTTAAACGTTTTCCTAGAAGTTGAACAAAGGAGTATCCTTAGGATAAAACAAATTTGTTGAATGAATTTTAACTTGCTAGCCATCTTTTTCCTTCCTCCTTTTTCTGGCACATCTCAGCATGTTGGCATGTTATCACCCCCTGCTCATCAGTGCAACACTGAAAATCTATTGGCTGGCTCAGAAAAACAGGTACAGTGTTACTTAAGATTTGAACCCCCCCCCAGCTGAGATCCTATAAACATGATCAAGATAGAGATGGGAAGGAAGTTTAAACTATAACATACCACAAAGACATGATGTGGTTAATCGTTGACTCGTTCATTATCGCTCTCTTGTTGTCATCCACTCAGAATTTCCCGCTTCAGCGCGGCCATCTGGTGGGTTTTTTTTCATTCAAGGTATGCCAATAATGAACCAGGGAAGTGTGCTGGCCGCCGGCTTACCTTGTTTTTTGGCCCTTGCATTCCCTACATGGTAACCCATATCTGATGGCCCCTGCACAAACAGGAAGGTATTTAATCACTGAATCAGTAACTACACTCTCATTTTAGCTGTACTGGCGAACAGAGAGGGAGAGATGCACAGCTGCCAGGGTACAATTGCCCTCACAGTACCTAGCCGCTGTCATTTGAGAAGGCCAATTGCCTCTTGTCATCAGGGTAAAAGCGAGTAGGGACACACACACATGCACACACACAGGCTAATCGCAAACACACACACACACACTTCAACAAAAATTAAAGCCCAGCAAAGAAGCTGCAGCAAATATGAATGGCTAATGCAGTGCTTATATCAGAGCGTTAACATCAGCATCGACAACACCGTCATTAATTTTGATTCATAGCACTGCCTAAAATGTAATTTAAATAGATTAGAGAGCATGAATAAGTGAATTCAGGCTTCAGAGACACAGGCTCTATTTGGCTCTTTGGCTACTTGTGTGCACTTGTAAGCTAAGATTTCGGCACACGCCTGCCCACAATCGGACATATGTACAGTACAAACACAGAACCCCACGCCTTCTCCGCCACCTGTTGCTTCCCCCCCTGCAGCGACACGCAACCCTCTCTCTGCTTTCTAGCCTCCAGCTGTTGGGTAAAGGGCGACAGACACACACATACACACCGAAACCCCCGTACTCCCTCCTTCATGCCTGCTGCACACAGGCTGGGTAGTATTTTTAGCTTGTAGTAAACAGAGGGCCAGGCTTTCATCAAACACAGCCCCCCTGCCCTTCTCTTTTTTTTCTCCCCCCACTGTCTGTCTCCCTCCTCAGATGAAGAAGTCACCACACATCAGAGTCCTCATTTAGAACAGAAACTTGTGTCAGAAATGTCTAAAATAACCCAAGAAAGACTGAATCTGTATTAGCAAGCACACCAGCCTATACACCAATTCAATTCAATATTTTAGGAGGAACACTTAAAGCCAGTTCTTCTTCGCAAATTTGAACATGTAGTCCAAAAAACAAGTAGCCAACACAAGTTCTTACAGCAAAGACAGACTTCCATTCATTTATATCGTACATTAAGCTAAATAACAGTGTAGTGCTAGCAGAAATGTAACATTTGTCAGATCTACACATAAACTAATGAAGCGTCCCATTAAAAATCTGTATTTTGCAAAAGCTGGGAGCGTAGCTTTCTCTGACGTTAGCTTAGCTTGTTTGTTTTGAGGTTAGCTCTCCTCAATTATTCATTCTTTGAGTTTTCTTTTGGAAGCCGATATTAAATGCAGCTATCTCCTTCTACTAGTCTTACTGATAAGAAAAAGTGTAATCTTAAAACTCACTGTTCCTCCAATGTTCTTCGGCAGACACACGAGGAAGAGATGTGTCAAACAAATAAATGTGGAAAAGCGGATTATTCCTCAGATTATTTAGATATGTCCTAAATCAATTCAAACGATAAAAAGATCAGTCTCACATTCTGTCACACATGAAACACAAAAATCCTAGCAATAACATCAAATTCACAAAGGGATTTTAGTATCAAGCAGCTATTTCTTAAGTGTCTATCTGTATGTTATCAGTTCTTTGTATTGGCCAAATTAAGGAAGAAAGAAATCCGAACACCTCTGCAGGTACTTTACAATAACCTTGTCAACTGTTTCGGTTCATTTAATACTTTTTTTTTAGCAGCAGCCCCACCTTAGCACAGTCATCCACTGTCAGTCCGAGTTAAACACCTAAAGAGACATGTTCTGCTGCCACGGTTACTACAGGACACTGGAAATAAACAGCATGTGTTTTTACCTCTTTCCCCCCCAACTGAGTCTATTTTGGGTTCAGTAAATAGTAAGAAATAAAAAATAGGAGAGGAGAGGTTTGCGGATAAATAGGAGGAAAGGAGTGGGAGGAAAATTAAACTTCCACAAGTATTTCTGAGCATCAGTGTGGAAAAAAAGACGACTTGGCTAATTTTGGTGTTGTGTAACTTTCTCCCGGGTGTGCACATGCGATTAAGAAGGGAGGAGGGGAAGCCACCCAAGTTGGGCAATGGCGGCTGAATGGCACTGCTCTTCACAGATTGTGGTTTGTAATAGAAGGAATAGCTCAGTGTCACACATCACGCCACTTGAGGTCACATTATGATGCCGCCCGAGGGAACATGACTCAGACAGAAGCAGTAGTGTGAGGCCGATTTATTCCACTGTGATCTTTGCTACATCAGACCCATCACGCCATGTTTTTGTTGAGTCTGCACTGCTTTTCTGTAAACTTGAGAAAACTCGCCTGCAATCAGTTTTGTTAGAGAGCTTCATACCAGCCTATTCAGAAAAAGATGACTTCTCTTGTCAGTGGTAAGGCTTTATAAAGATAAGACCATAATGACAAATAAAATGCACAATTGGAACAAATTGTGTTTTTTTCAAAACATTTTCAGTGTAGTGTTTCCCACAATAAATGTGACATCATCAGTACGTATAAACGCCCGTCATCTAGGACCAGAATAAAGAATAAAGGATTTAAGGATCCAATAAGGATGTTTCCCTTTTGGGGCCCCCTATAGACAAAGCAGTACCGTGTATAATGAAAAGAACAACCTTTCAGCAATTAAACTGTTAAATCATTATCTATTTTGAATTATTCTTGTGAAAAATGTATCCAAAAGCCTGTTTCTTTCCTGTGCTGTAAATCATCTCATCTAACACCTACCCTGTATGAGGTTACGGGCATTACAAATGATCATCTAGACATATTTCTAGTCACTGATGGGATGGTCTTGCTTGTTTTTTTTATAGGTCACAGTTACTACTCCTCAAAGGGCCTTTGAGAAAATCTCTTGCAACTGTTTGATTATGCGTAAGCACCAGCAGTGCAGGGTAAAAGGTTATAACCACAGCCTTTACCTTACAGTGTTGGTGCTTACACACTATGAGCAAACATGGAACAGAAACACGTTCTGTTTAGGACAATGAGCTTGTCTCCTGAAGCTTTCCATCTAAAACGTTTCTTCTTTTCTCTCCCTCCTTTTCAATAATAAGGAGGGAGGCTGAATCTTTTTTTTCTCAGATTAAGATAGATTTTATTGATCCCCACAGGGGAAATTCAGGTGTTTTAGAATAGAAGACTAGCAATATTCAAAATAAAAATTGGGGGAAAAAACAACAAAATATAAAACACAAATAAAGTAGGAGGTATATACAAGTAGAATATAAAGGGTGAAATGGACTTTACAGGAAACATAAGACTTGATGTGCAGTGAAAGTGACAAGTGCTGATTTAAAGGGACTTCTTACAATTAAAACAAGCAAGTTATGTAAACAGCAGTGTAGGCCAATGGCATTAAATGCACAACAGTACAGTGGCCCGCCAGCTTTTACTGCAAATAACCCAAAGTATTTACATGACTCTGAATCGACAGCATTTCTTAATGCGAAAGAGAACCAGAAAGTGAAGCACTGAAGTAGATCTGCGATGCACCTTTAGGACAACAGGACATTTACAATGCTAACATTCTGAAATGTTTTGAGACAAACTGAAGGCCAGACCCGGATTATAGTTTGTTCTGGGTCAAACATTCGGAAAAAGGTCTTCTGTTAAAAAATAAAACAGTATGGAACATTTTGTGAAATTGATAAAAAGAAAATATTACAATCATGATTCCTTTATCTCTAAAAGGACAGACCTCAAAAAATGAAGAACCAATTTAGAGGAGAAAACTCGACCCATAATTAAAGTCTTACTAGGTTGGGTAAAATTTTTTTTATCATGTCCAGGCATGAGAAAGTAGAAAGTCCAATGGCCCACACTTCCCCAAAAGGGCCCTGAGTCAGGAGGTGGCTAATGAGACTCATCCCTAACAGACGTTCGTGTGGGTGAATTCATGTGACTGAATACGTAAATACCTAGGATGTGTGTATGGTGGTTCCTGATTCCTGAAACTCATAACTCTTGTCTTACACACACACTTACTGTCACACAACCACACACATATACAAGGCCTTGTCTGGTCACACAGCACTAATGGCAGCGGGGTAGTATTGTGAAAACAGAGGGCTGTATGCTTTGCTGGTTCTGAACAAAGCGGCAAGGTCTGAGCTCTGATCCTGGTTGACCTTTCTGTAGCCAACCCCTAACATCCGGACCTCTGCAGGCAGCACGGTCCTCAGTCATCAACCAAATACCTGCAGGAGGATGCGTCAGGACCAGAGGTGGATGTGGATATGTCCACAGGAGAGCACAGCCTGAGTCAAAAGGAAATATCTCAATTAAAAGACTGAAAAATAACTAAATCTCACTCCTCTTGCACTTATTTTTTGCAGAGTTAACCTTAATACTTTTTACCAATGGAAATGTGTAACTTGTCCAAAGGGGTTTATGGAGAAGAAAAGGGACAATGACATTTTCAACTGGCTCAGAATTTAGTTTGTGAGGACATCTTTTGCACCGCTGCAAGTAGAAGTTGATCACCTCCTTATAACAACTAGCCTCTGTTCAATTATTATATTCATTTGAGGGAACTATGTTTGCTGTCTTTCAAGTGAATCATAATGACTATGACAGCTAAACAACCTGGAAAACAAATACTGCATAAACAAATGTTTGTACAAGTGGCTGCAATATTTCCCTTTTTCTGCCAAGTGAGGTCACACGCGAAACCGCAGCTATTAGCTAAAGAAACATGTCTACCACGTAAATAAAAAAGAATCCCCTCTGGACCAATGGCTGCTTTTAACTAAAATGTTTCCCTGAATAATGGGAAGGATGTCTATGCGACTGCCCGTCTAGAAATATTTATAGGTCAAGAAACAAACCTGCATTGTCCAAACTTTCTTTTTCTTTTTTTTTTGAGGTGGTGGTGGTGGGGGGGATAAAATATAAATGATCCAAACAAACAAGCGTAAACAGCTGAGGTGCCAGTAGGGGCCCAAGAGCAAATAAACACGTCAGGAAGGAAGACAGAGTGAAGGCTTTTCCGGAACAAATCCTTGTCTAAACAGAAAAACAGACGTGGGGTTTGTTTGTCTCTTTGGCCTCTTGACCCGGGCTTTGTGGCCACAAACTCCGAGATTTGTTGTGGAGTTATTAAGTGAGCTCAGAGAGCAGTGATGGAGTGAGAGTTGATGACTTCCTTTAGCTCTACTACCAGTAGTGGTTACTCGCTCTGACTAAAGTCATGATCAATCTTTCGAATTTGCTCTCATACAATCCTCTGTTCAATCACTTTTTTGGCAAAAGCAGTACACGAGCGGCTTCATACTGAGGACCATGAGCTGTATCAGCAATCATCCAGTTGTCACAATGCATCCTAAATGTGTCTGGCTGACATGATAACGTTGAACAATCACAGGCATGTCTGTGAATAAATGGTTTACTTTGTATGTTTCTTATCCAAAGCATGGACATATTTCTGGCATGGGGAGCATTTTTTTTTATCAGTTTAACCAATTTAACAGTCAAGCTTAAAGTCACCTTTAGCATTTGGAGGGGAAATCTATCGTGCAAATACTTCACTAAATTAAAGAAAATAAGCTAATACAACCTGTGGCTCATTCCCCACTCTCTCTCACCCTGAGTTCTGACTCTATCTACTGTCCTATTTATCTCTCAAATAACAGGTGTGCAGTAAATAGAACGGCCAAATTACACATTTTTCTGTAGGTAAAGAACGTTTTAGGTGGTGAAATCTCCCTTGTATGCAAGAAAGACAATCTCAAGATGTCCAATCGTCTTCTGGCATCTGCCAGAGTTGTTTTCCACTCCACTCAACTACTTTAAAGTACTTGACAAGCTTCCATTCAAAAGTCCATTATCTAACTTTGGCAAGCTACTTACACTTGAAGAGGCAGAATGACGCATGGAAAGGTATTGCTTGGAAAATAAACTATACCACCTTTAGCCAGTGCAGTGCCATTTGGGGGAAAACGACTGTTTATCAGAGTATTCAAATTACAAGCTATATGGAAGATGACAACTTTAAATACTTATGTATAGACTAGTTTAGTGATGACGTATTTTTGTAGGCCAACCCGCAAAAATGGCGCAGGTGGTTCCTACGAAAATTCGCCTATGGGATTTTTGCATTGGATTTTGGATCATTGCAGAAAATAAGCTCTGTGTCAAACACACGTTTCTAATGCATAGTTGTTTTGTTCAGCTGGATATCTTACAGATGAACATCATTTATATGAAGTTTGAAGAGTTAAAGCAGCTGAGAGAAGTAAAGTGCTAACGTTATGCTCTAGCTAACTACACCGCGTTGGTTACTACACCGACTTCAGATCGTAATGCTTCATCTATCTAATCAGCAGATTTGACAAGCGAGCTTAACATTAGCCTAATAAGTTGTTTATTAACCTAATATTTGCAAGAACACTGAAAAACATGACTAGAGGCTGTAAGGAGGATTAGGGAGAGAGTTCCCGGCTTGATGACGTGTAATGTCTGCGAGAACCATTGTGGTTTCAGTTACCTACTCGTTAGCAACCGCCGTTTAAAGTTCACGTAAAAACTTCAAGATTCACAAGTGGGGTCTTAGCTAACGTAGTTTATCTCGTCTAACAAAATGTCAACATCTCTTCAGCTTGTGTTAACCACATACCTTATTTCAGGTGTCTAACCACAAACCCATTTAAAATCCCCATTTACTTTTAGAGTTAGGAACCCATGGTGCTAAAATGCTAACTCACTTCCTGGTTTTAGGACTCAAAACTAAACCAGTCTATAAACACGAGGATAAGCCACATTTACAATTATGATATATGCAAACAAGATAACTGCACTGACCCATTAAATGTTTCCTACTAAAGTTTTGCCAAAGTGAAGGACAGTGTCGTCTGCTAACACATCGCATTGCTATTCACAGACAGTTGATAGGTTAGCAATAAGGCAGCTAATTCCTGCTTTGTGCAGAAAAATACTTTACGTCATCTACTTTCTAGGTTACAGCTGACTTATTAAAATATTTCCCAGATTACCTACATACTCTGAGACAGACCCAGAGATTTCCTCATCCAGTTGGCACAAAGAGAAAGTCACTATTGTCGTAAAGGTGAAGGAATATGGAGTATGCTCACTGGGCCCCGAGATGTGCTGACTTTATATGAGTGTAAAGAGGCCCAGTATCAGATTCAGACCTGGTCCCTCTGGGCTATAAAGCCTGGTGTTGGATCACCTCTCTGCTGGGCCATGGAAGGCCTGAGTAAAGAGGCAGGAAGGAGGCATACTCAGGGGGACTGAAGCACAAGTATGCTTCTCTTTTTTTCCTCTACACCCCTCTCACCTTTTTGTTTCTATGTCCACTTCTCTTCTGTTCCCTAAATGCCCCCTTAAGGCTTTTTTGTTTTTGTGTAAATTTAGAGTAGTTTTTTTCACTGCTGAATCATTACTTGGTCTGATAAAACAGCCTTACAATTGATAACAATCCTGTCTATTATTTTAAAAAAAACACATTTGTATGCCTAAAGTTTTTTTTAGAAGATAATTTCATTATTTTAATTTTCAGGAATATTGTATTCTCAATGTCTTTAAAGGATGATATTGTTTTTTGTAAAATAATAATGATATCTAAGAAATGTATACAAGTTCATTTGCATGAAGAACAGGCTAAAATGATTGAATTGCACTGTTTAAAAAAAAAAAACTCTCTCTCTCTTCCCACCTCTCTCTCTCCCTCTTCGCTTACTGTCCTCCAGCTTGTGAAGCCATCAGCGAGCTCTCTGGCTTGTCCTGCAGTGAGGTGGAGTGATTCTGTCTCTGGCTGTTGAAATGCCTGCAGACAGACACACAGGTGGTGTTCCACTTTCACTCTGGGGAGAAAGTGACTGACTGGATCTGACTGGGCCCCCTCTGTGCTCGCACATCTGGAGCAATCTGACAGGAGGAGGGGAGTGAAGGGGTGTGTGGAGTGGTGAATGTCAAAGACAGAGTGTATGTGTCAGTGTGTAGAGGGCAGCATGATGTGTGTATGTGTATGTGTGTGTCTTTTGGTTTTGAAATCTTTATTTTGGATTGTGAATGTGAGGGTGCTTGTGTATGTGTGAAGGTTGAATACATAGACAAGCATTTTAAATGACCAGATTGTCTATAAATGCTACGATTGCAATTATTCATTTACTGGAATTAGTTTTCTTGCTGAGCTCATTTACCACGTCACCATTTTTAGGATATTACTTTATTTTATTGATCCCCAATGGGGAAATTCAGGCAATGCAAGCCGCAGATTTGTTTTAAACTCTTGTTTTCTGGCCCGTGAGGGATAATGTAATGTATGTTTGAAGAATGTGCAATTGAACTGAAAAAATAAAGAAAGTGGGAAGGATTGAAAGTAAATGGAAAAAAAAACTGAGACATCAGTGAACACAGAAAGAAAAAAAAAAAAAGAAAAAAAGAACAGGGCCAGGAGCGTGGAAGAGAGGGGAACTGACAGAACCCATAGACAGATGTTCCAGCTGCTGCTCTGCCCAGTGAGTAGCAGTGAGGCGTGCAGCTGCAGCTCTTGATGACGAATCATTTCCCAGATAGAGATCCATAAAAAAATGGGCAGGAAATTTCCACTTACTGATTACCTGTCTGCACAAAGGACAACATCATGCCGTCCAACACTCAGACATGCTTCATAGGTACAGCACACATGCATGGGCATACAAACATTGACAGAAATACAAATGGTAACTTTTGTTCAAAATTAATCCCCACAGAAGTCCTAAATGTCATCCTTGAAAACTAGCAAAGCGGTGAAATGACCAAGCTCTATCTTGAGTCTGCTTTTTATTGTGAGTTGAATAAACACATAAAAGTAATTAATGTAAAAGCAGAGTGAGCCAGGTCCTTGAACTTTTATTTTTCCTGTGCTGCCTGGTGAGCAGCGTGTTGATGAGGAGCAGCTCTTCATCTGTGTGTGTTGGAGTGCACTTCACAGAGGGCCGCAGCTACGTTTGGCAAGGGAGCGGTCCCCTACACACAGCTGTGCAAATCTTCCAGTGGATCATGTGTATACGTATCTGTGTGCATTTAGGCACTAGCACCTGTACAAAGTCTCATCTTCTCATCTCAAAGGCCCCATGAAGAACTCAACACAGGCTCCAGCTCAATATCAGGCTCGAACGGCTGCATGGTCCAAAAGCAACAGTGGGGCCGAGGTGGCCTTTAGAGCTACTGTGGCACGTGCCTGACTCTCCTGTGCTCATGACCCGAGCTAGAATTATGGGACGTAGGGGAGGATTGGCTGCCCCTTAAGCCTCCCCTTGGACCTCCAGGCTCCACACTCATGCCCCCCCCCCCCCCCCCCCCAAAGGCTCCAGCGGGTGAAGTAGGGAACACACTCAGACCTCGAGCTTGTTGTTTTTCTCTCGCACTAGAAGGAGTGTGTAAGTGAGAGGGACATATTGGACATATTTGTGCAAACATCTGCTTTAATAGATGGTTTTCATTCTCCATTTGCTCGTGTGTTTTGCAGAAAACAACAATTTGGAGGCTATTATGTATAAAGTTATGCTTGGACACACTCACAGTCAGTGAGATCCTCTGAAACATGCATAAAAAAACATACACAAGTCCAAGTCTCCTCATCCTCCCATCTATGTCCCACTATCTCCATACGACTAAACAACTGATTAAAAAAAAAAAAAATCACCCTGGTGCAAAAGATGAGAAGTGAAACTATGGAGATAAAACTTGTTTGAACATTTTTTGTAAAATTGCTGGTATCTTAGTGGTTAGTGTGCACACCCCTGAATAAGTCTTCCAATCAGGTGGCCAGGATTCAAATGTGACCCCCCCACCCCCCCGATGTCTGACTCTGCCACTGTCCTAACTCTAAAATAAAGCCCCCAAAATAAATCTTTGAAATCTTTTTTACAGAGATGCTTATATAAATCGGCAAATTCAAAACATAATTTAAAAACGCATTTATCTGCAAATCTGTAAAATGGAACAGTCAAAGTGGTTGTGATCCAAAATCTTCAAATCTGTTACAACTGAGATGTGTCTCTCAGGTGCCTGTCTGTCTACACGTGACTTTAGCTACAGTACAGGTGTGGCAATCCTTAAATGTGAGTCCTCAAAGGCCATTGACTAATGTGTGGGGCGAGGGTTTGTTTGCCCTGAGCTCAGGCTTACAGGCTTATCATGACTTACTCATGTCCTCACACCCTTGCTGGTCACTTGTTGGCATGAATTGAGGAGTCATTTTACTTCAACCAGCTCCTCATGAGGTTAATTTATTAAAATAGGATACCTATGTTTATTTAAATAGATGATTATGATGGTTAACTAGACCAAGTGTTGATACAGAGCACTGTCCATTCTTTGTGACCCTATCAAATGAGCAGATGGCTCGCTACCAAAGTGAGTGAAAAAAATACATGAAATGATTAGATAAAATCTGCATCTACGTTAACTTAACATTCACACTCCTCTCACGAATACATGACTCAGCAACAAGGCTCGAGAATGCATTGTTAGGAATGTATTCTGTATTGTTTTTCACAGGAGGATATCAGAGGCATTCATGATAAAGTCCAGTGGGAGGGATGAGCTCAGGGACGAGCTAAAGAGATGACAGCGTTGGTTTACTGAAAAGTGTGTGCAGGAATGTTTGAATGACTACATGGGAATGTTCTATTTAAGAGTCTGCTCTATTCTGGGAGTAGAAACATCTCTAGTCATAACAACAGCACGCTCACAAGGGGGCCGATAAAATGCTGATCAGATGAGCTCAGTCTGGGGAATGTGTGTGTGTGTGTGTGTTTTGGGATGTGGCGTACAAAAAGATAGCAGAGAGAAAAAAAGAAAACGCAAAAAGAGACCAAACTGCAGTGACTAAAATCTGATGACAGGTGAGACGTATAAGTGACATTGAGCCCGACCAGTCGTGACACCACTTCACAGTTGAAGTGGGAGTTACCTTAAGATGACGTGGTTTATTCACTCTGAAGGCGCCTCATTTTAGCACCCTCTGCCCCGTCTATCTTCTTCCACTCCTTAATACTTACTCGTCGTCCAACCTTTAGATTTAGAAAAAAGCAACAGAGTAGTTTGAGGTAACACCCAGGCTACCCAGTTTCCATTTGTTATTTTATTGTCCTTATTCGTTTTTGCTTTCTTGGACAAATAAAATCCATAAATCTGCTGCTAATGTTGAGGCATCATCCAGACCTCCACAGAAACCTTCCATTAATGACAGAACACGGAAGAAAACCTATACTCATGGAGTTAGCTCGGTGTTTGACATTGTGAAGTCACCACATCATCAGAGGGGAGGGAATGACGTGGCTCAATGGAGTGACCACCCACCTGACATCACACTGTACTGTCAATAGCTGGCACCAAACAAGCCCTCTGCTGTTCAATCCATGTCATGGACACACAAACTTGGCACTCGAAAGCAGCTGTGCCCTCACACGTCATGCCAAGGAGGTGTCTGTACACAAAAGAGCCAAGAGAGGCTTAAAACGGCCCCGTTTACACCTGCCAACCAGAGGAGGCATGTTCCCCGCAAGGATCGCCAAAAAAGACTCCGAAGTTGCCACAGAGAAGAATGAAACAGTTAAGGATTAACATAAAACAAGGTCTGCTTTTCCCACGTAGCGTAACGGCAAAATGGTTTACTCATTGAAAGAACTATTATTTATAATAGCTTTAGCTTAGCTTGTCATATAGGCGGGTTCCTTCCTAGTATGTGTGTCATGTGTTATTGGGAGTGGCTATTTTCAACCATGTTAAGTTATTACTTTTTGAACTTTCATTTAATTTCAGGATTTTGAAAAGAGAGACTCTTGGAAACCACTCATAGGCTGGTTTTATTTTTTTGTTGGCAAAAAGATTTTCTTACTTGACTACATGTCGCCGGGTTTTTGTAAAAACAAATATCCTGTCCCCTCCGTCGAGAAAAAAACGTACGTACACATGACCTAGTTTTCAGAAAAAAAACTTCATCCACACGTAACCACAGAAGTGCGTTTCCGAATGCAAACACAGGTTGCATAATATGTGACATAAGAACATATTCTGTCGCAGGCAGTGACGTTTCAAAATGCAAAACGCCGGTTATTGACGTCCACATGCAAACGCTTAAACGGAGAATTCGCAAATCTTCACTTTGGTCGGAGGTTTTTAAAAGCTTTGTTTTTGATGCCGTAAATCTCCGTTTTCGTGTGAATGAGAGGCCAAAACGTCGAAAAATATCTTCATTTTGTGAGATACCCGGCTACGTGTGGACGGGGCCTTAGAAACCTCCAGGAGTGAATATTAGCACTGGACAAATCAGGTGATGGCAGACGATGAGCTGTGAAAACCTGTATCAAAAGGACATTTTCTCTGATTGTTTAAATGTTTGCTAATTGTAGTTGATGTGTCCATTTCTTTAAAGAATGTCTTACGTTATTGTTACTTTGTTTATATTGTGTAAAAATGTAAAAGTATTTTAGGGGCAAAGAATGAAAAAGATGAAAGAGGAAACGGGGCTGAATTGTAGCGTGTCGACAAATTGCATTCAGAACCAAGATTTGAAGACCGCTGTCTGGAGGACAGCTCCATGTCTTCAATATATTTTTATAACAGTTAATAAAAAGTAGAGTTTGGCAGGACTCGATTACTTGATTGGAAGGTAATGAGAGCATACAAAGGTTACAAACATATATGAAGAACCCACACAGCTAACCCCTCTGCAACAGAATGTATAAGGAATATAATGCGGGTCCTATCAGCTCATTCCTCTCCTATTATGGAACATCTCTAGGACCACCACTTCAGCTCTTTTGTCTCATCGCCCCTTTCCCCCCGCCATCATGCACAATTATGATAAAGACATTACCAGCTAGCATAACATAGTCAGAGGAGTAACAAATGTGAGGGAGCATTGTCCCCCGGCTACCTCCAAGGCTACAGCCTGTGTGCTGAACCCGAGGAGAGTGCTGCTCATTTATAGCAGGGGGCCTTCTTCTTCTGCTGCGTTTTCATGCTTTCAGTTCTCATTAGAACCACAAAAAGAGAAATGCAAGGGCCCCTCTGAGACCGGCCCTTGGAAATTCTGCTACGCTAAACCACCATAATGTGCGCCTCAGCCCCGCAAACAAACTGAAGGGGGGCTCTTTGCCTGCCGTGTAATAAGTTGTGGCGTGCTTGCCTTGTAATTGGCCATAATTAAAAGGAGGCAGAAGGAGACAAGGATCTTCCTCTCAGCTTCAGCTGCCAGGCGGCAGGAAGTAGTAAAGACACGCTGTCTCTTCCTTTACTTGGTGCCACTTCGTCTTTCTCTTTGAGCCGCTTTTCTCCCTTTTCTTCCTGTCACTCAGCATCTTTTCAGGAGTGTCTTTAGGGTCTCTGTTTGGAACTTCCATAGAGCAAAGGGGGGTGAGTGTGAGTGTGGAAAGTCTGTCCCTCTTTATCCTTAAAACCCCCACTGTCCTTACTGTACTCTTTGTGTGTGTGTGTGTGTGTGTGAGCGTGTGTGTGTGGAAGTGCATGTATCTTTACGATCTTCGTTCCTCTTCACTCTGTCATTATTCAGTCTGCAGATGCTCCCTGTGTGTTTGTTGTTGTCTGATTCCTGCTTACAACCTCGTCAGTATCATGTCTGTGCAACTTTCACAACACTGCACCACATCTATAGCGCCCATCTTCTCTCAGCAGGCCCCATTACGTTTAACAGAGGGGGATTTTATCCGTTTTCCATGCTACTTGTTCATTTGACATCAGGACCCCCCCACGTAGATAACACTCTTTATGAAACACATAATGTTGTGTTTTCTTTTGCACATCTTAACCAATTTCATTGAAGTGTCTTTTAACTGAATCCAAAATAAAGCCCTTTAATTATTTCCTTTCATTGCTCTCTTTCTTTAGATTTGACGAGATTGCCATAAAAAAAAAAAGAAAACAGCTCCGCAACTGATCACAACATACACCCATACAGTTTATTTTACTGTGTGACCCCGTGACAGCGGGTAAATGTTGGGAATTTTCTCAAGGTCTTGACTTAGTTTTGGAACTACCTTGTTAACTGGTTAGTTTGTTATGATCAATAGAAAACGGCTCAAAATAACTTACCACGTCTTCAAATGATTCCTGTTGTTACAGCTGTCCCAAGACATTATTGTAACACACTGTTAAAACATATGAACATATGTACTTTTTTCTTTTTACTTAAGGAATAATTTCAATGTTACTGCAAAGCGAGAGAATGGCCCGATTCTGTAAAAAGGATGAAACTTCCTCAGAAAGGTTTGCACAATAGTGTCAACAAAAGTCATTAAAAATGTGAACTTGATGCTCGTTTTTCTTTACTTGAAAGCATGTTGAATGTTTGGCCAATCAATAATTCACAAAGTGATCATTTCTAATTTATAAAAAGCCCTCAGTGCTGTCTGTTGCAGGTAAAGTGTTTGAACCGCAGCCTTAGCTATCATCTGCTTCAGCACAGCTCTGACAGAATGGAGAGTGCTGACGGGGCTGCGCTGGGCTTTTGTTACCTGAGCGTCACTCACTGAAACCCAAAACAAGACAGCGGCTTGACTTAGCATCAAGCTGAAAGGAAACACCGCCGAGGCAAGGGTGGAGAGAGGCAAGACAGGGAGGGAGGGGAAATAGGGGGGGGGGGGGTGTGTGTGTGGCAGGAGAGGAGGGGGAGGGGGACAAGTTCATTTGTGTGCCAAGTTCAGAGGTGTGATGTTGGATGTTGAAGTTCTTGTCCTGGACGCACACTGGTGATAGAGGTGTGTTTAAAGATAGGGTGGAAAGGAAAGTAAATGTTGCACAGTTGACAGGTTTTGTCAAAGACAGGAGCTACTTTTGCCACCACAAACGAACACGAACACCCTGCTTCACTATTAGGAGAACAAAAAGAACTCAATTACAAGTGTAAGGAATGCACAGGAACATCGAGAAAACAAGTGATTGACAAAGAAATAGCCAAACAGCAAGAATGAGTTTATGCTTAATTTTAAAAATCATAGATAAAAGATACTTAAAAAAAAAAAAAAAAAACATAAAATGAAAATGTACAAGAAAAGAATACAACCAAGAACTTAATTGCACCTCACACATTTCCATTTTTCGCTAATCTCAACTCTCCGCACTTTCTCCTGCTCGTCTCTGCTGTCCAGAGATTTTAAAAAATGACAAGAGGTCAGACAGGGACCAGTGTCGGCCGTATTTCCTGGGGCTCCTCCTGTGGTCTTTAGCCAAAAACACACACGGACAGACAGTGGGAGGATTCTGCCGTGACCTTTCCCTCCAGCTGGGCTCCCTCAGGGTCAACAGAGGCCATCTCTACAGAGGCCAGCACCTGGATCATTGGACCCATCCATAAGAGAAAGTTTGTGTGTGTGTGTGTGTGTGTGTGTGTGTGTATGAGCTTAGGGGGGAAGGGGGTCTCTTGGGAAATGAATCAGCCACTTAGTTCAGCCACCCGCCCCCTCACTTACAGAGCTCGCTTCAGCAGGACCCAAAGGTCAACTCTCACCCTTTCTCGCATGTCTCTGTCTCTTCTTTTTGCCTTTTCTCACTACCTCCCCCACCTCTCTCATCAGAGGTGAACAAGGAGCTATTTCAGAGTGATGTGAGAAACAGAGGTGGGTGCTCGATGTCCACACACACACACACACACACACACACATCAAACCTACAAACCTCTAAAGAGTAGTGTAAATGTGTTTCAACAAAAACTCTAATAATGTTTTTCAGACTGAATACTTTGGGGCACTGGTTTAGCTCAGTGCTTACCACTGCTCATGCTCTCCCTGTAGACAGGCTCGAGCCCTCTGCTGCATGTCCCCCCCACCCTCTCCTCAAACGACGGCTTTCTCACTCTTGCTCGTTCTCACCCTCTTTCTCCTGCCCTCCGTGCAGCTATGTCTGTGTGGCAAACACAAGACGCTACTTACTTTTATGGGATGTCTATTGATCGGCTGTCAGTGTTTCTGTCCTCAGAGTCCGAGTCCGACAAAGCCTCGAGTGTAACGGGGTTTGTGGAGACAACAGTTGGAATGCATTTCATTAGAATGTTCATGTGGCATCTGCCGATGTTAGTTATATTTGTTTTCTAATTGGGTGTGGTTAGCCCTTCGTGCCTAGTAAGACCCTGATATGTTGACGTCAACCATGCTTTGAGTTGTATTACTTAATGCCAAATTTTAAGATGCATTTGATATTGCTGTGTTGGAGAGCTAACATGGCTGATAGGTAATATTTTAATTCAGTCCTTGGCCCGAGTTCAAGTTGAAATCACAGACGAGACTTCATGTGATACTCTATACCTTTGTTGGTGAGTTACAAAACAACCAAAAGCAGACATCATCTGTAATTGTACGTCTGAGAGAAAGGCTGTTATTATGTATTTTCAATCTTATGAAGGTGTGGTGAGGAGCGAGTCTGCGGCAGATGATCAAGGAGCGCTTAAGATCCGCGCCAGAGGAGAACAAACATTTCCTAATCTGTTTAAGAACCTCATAATCCTGTTGGAAAAAAAAAAAAAAAGGGTGTGCACGTAACACATACAGATGCACCTGGATCATGTGGAATCACACTGGAGAGGGCAAATTGCTCACAAGGAATGCTTTGTCATAAATCTGGCTGAGAGCTATTATGGTGAAATATGCTGAGCAGAGCACATTCACCGACCACTCTTTATCATGATACAGTACACATACCTCCTTACCCCACAAATGCTTTGCTTTTGAATGCTTGGAACTGTAATACAACACCAACTAAAACGAGCAGGTATGAGAGTGTGTGTGTGTGTGTGGCAGTGTGTGCTGTCATTTTCTTGGTGCGTTTAGCTTGTGTATGTGCCCGCTTTCCTGATTCTAGCGTGTGCTCTTAACGTCTGCAAAAAAAAGAGTGCTTCTGTGTGTGTATTGCCCCCTAAGCGTACCACTTGGTGCTATCACTTACCTCGTCACACTATACGAGAGCGGTGTGTGCCTAAGGCCAGAGTGGAGTCAGATTCGTACATTATGTGACACTCTTGCCCTTATATACCCCTGCTAGAAAAACGCCTGCTGACGGACAGATGGCATCTGCCCAACATCCCTCCGACGGGCACATCAACACAGCAACACACTCATAGGTAACACACGTAAAGAAACTGGAGGACATACCTGCAGGCAGAGAGCAGAGAGAGGATAGTGTTTTGGGTGAAAAGAAAACTGAGAAGTTGATTTGTGAGTGAGAGAGTGCAGGGCTGTTATGGCTGACATCTGGCTGTAAGAGAATCCGTGGTGACTTAAAGCCCTGAGGCCTGGGGGCCTGTTGACAGTCGTCATCGTCCCCCCCCCCCCCCCCCCCCCCCCCATCCCAGAAACGTGTCTGATGGCAGGGACTGATATCAACTGGGTCAGTGGCATTCCTCCGATTGTGACTAAGCCACACTCGGCAGGAGAATCGTGCACCCTCACAAATACTAAATAAAATAATTATCTTTATGATCAGGCATGACATATCTAAAGCTGATTTAAAAAAAAGATTAAGATGTGCTTAAGGGTTGCTCGACAAAATTAATATACCACATCAACTAAAACTTCTACAGCATGAGAAATAAAACTTGGTTAAGGTTTTTAAGCTTGCTTCCATACAAGAAGTTTCTGTGTTTGGTCCTGAAGGCCAACTGGCACCTTTTTCTGTAAAGATTGCATGTTATTACTCATGCACCAGTGGGTTGTGTCCCAGGGAACTCCAGCTCCCTGTCATAATCCAAACAAAGAGGGTTCATTGACAAATCTTAATTATCTGTAATGGTGCGTGTCAGCGATGTGACTGTATGGTCTGTCTGCTTGCTTAATTCATGCTGGGATCAGCTCCAACCTACTGAAACCTCTCTAGGACAGTGTTGGATGTCTTAAGGGTTTAAGAGGTAACTAAAGGGTTAACCAAATTGGTCTTACTGAAAGGTAGCGCACTTCCTTGATCTATGGATGAAATATTTGTGTTTAACTGGTGAAAATCAGATTGATTAAATTCATGCAAATGCATGGATTATCAACGACCATTGTACATTCTGATCCATTTATCCCAGTGAAACACTTTAAAGTGTCCTTACATTTGAAGTGTCATGTTCCAGTCCAGTCACTGTCTAAACTGGATGTGTTTTGCAGTGCACATATTGGGAGGTAAAGTGGAGTCATATTCACAGCACTCCTTCACACAGCAGAGGGCCAGAATGAAGATATCATTGTGTGGCTCTGCAGGGTCCAGTTTCCAGCCCCTTCCATTGCCTCAGAGCAGCAGGCAGGTGCAACTGGATCTGTCAACCAGGTCCATCAGATATTTGCCATGGCTATGTCTACCTCTGTCTACCTGTCAGAGCTGTGTGGCTGTCATCCAGCCGGTCAGGCCGCCACCACCCCGGCCTTATCTGGATAATGAGCTGCATTTAGGTCCATTATGAGCTGACCCCAAGGACTTTCTCTGCTGCTAAGCGGGGGCCTTGTGCCAGTGATGGACAGCGGGAATGTGATACACTGGCTGAGAGGCACTGCAGGAGAAGGAGAACTTCAGGTGAGAGGAATGAAGAAAAAAACACTATTGGAGCTGCCTCAGTATACAGGACAACTTAAAGGGATAGGGCAACAAAAACTCTCATCACTCCCATGCTTCTATTTCCATACAGGAATTAGATCAAACCAAAAGTCATGAAATTAAACAACTACTTTTCATCCATTACGTTATTACTTTTAGTACATTGTCGAAAATGACCTCCACAACAGCTACCTTTTTTGTTCAGTATAAACATCCACCTGCAGCTGCGAGCCACAGTTGCAGCACAGATAACACCACTGTTATACCATACCATCAATGTCCCCTGAGAGCAGACTTTTTATTTCCTTGCATAACCCTGTAACCCGACCTTAAGTGTCCCCTTCTGGAGGGTTTTTTAGAGCTTTCGATTTATAGCTATTCAATATCAGTGAAGAAGTCGTCTGGATATCTTTCCTGGGTACGTTTTGAACAGAAAACTGACGAGCTGACTGACAAACCAAACAACCAACCAAACAAACAAAAAACCAACTGTCTGCAATGGTTCCTTGTGTTTTGACACCAGTGAGACACAAATGCATCATGAATATATTTAAGATATAGATTAAAAAGTGGTATTGTTTTTAAATATGGACCTAAACACAGTAGCTATTTTTATAAAACAATTCCATATCGAATAAAACATTATGACCAGTCATTTCACAAAGACTGGCTTTGATTGAAGACTAGCTGGGAAATAATTATATAAATAAAGATGACCAAAACTGTATTATCAATGCTGATACACTGACAAAGTAGTAAGATATTAGGTAAAAATTCATATGGCTTTCCTCTAATTCATCTGGTGGTGGAATGAATATCCAATGATTTACTCAAAAAAGCCTTTTTTTTTCACAATTAGCTTTTGATTTACAGCAAAAAAGATGCCATACAAATCTTGCTGTAGGCAGTAATGACCCAACGTAATTAACACACAGCCTCTGTACTGTGCATACACACTTAAATGTAGATTAAATGTAGATAAATGTAGATAATTGTATATGTGTACAGCATGTATAAGATGCATCTAACTATTTATGCCCACAAATAGAAATGAAAAACCACACATAGCACACCAGCATTCTGGTTAAATCTCAGCATCTCACTCCTCTCACTTTGTGCTTTATTCTCAACGCATCAGCAGAGTTATAATCTATTGATTGTGAGCGGCTAACAAGCTCGTCTTTGTTTTGCGCTTCTGCAAATTGCTGTGAGGACAAACCACAGCAAAAAAAAAAAAAAAAGAAGAAAGAAAAGAAAATGAAAAGAATGAGTGGGAAAAGTAACAAAGCTTTTCTGAAATGTTGCATGCTCATTACCATCATCAGACGGGATAATTAGTACAAGAGGGTGAAAATGTTGTTACCATCAATGAAAACAAAGAATTGAAGGAAGGACACCGGCTGCTGAAAGGGGAAAAAAATGGAGCAAAAGTGGCGGGAAAGTGAGTCAGCAGAATGAGGCCCATGGGAACTGTGAGTCAGGGCAAGAGTTGAGTAAAGGCCGGATACACACATACACACACATACACACACACACACACACACACACACACACATACACACACACACACACACACATAATCACACATACTCACATAATCACACATACTCACAGTTTGCAATGATGAAAAAAGACAATGAAACACACCTGCACTCATGCCCAAGCATTCATGCACAAACATGTTTCAGCACACAGTACGCACACACAAATGTATACACACACACGCACGCACACACACACACACACACACACACACCCCTCTATTACCAAAAGTGGACTATGAGGCATTGACTTATTTATTGGAGCCCAAAATCACCACCACATAAAGGCACTCTAAAAACAGCAACCAGACATATTTTCTGTGTTCTAGTCTATATAATTTGATGTGATCCATCCAGATGTCTCCCTGCGACTATTCCCATTTTATTGGCATTGTTTCAGTTAACTGTTCAACAAACAAAGATGCTGAAAATAATGTGAGACCGTCCCTGACCTTATGACTTCGTCAATTCAGCAGTGACATTGGATATTTCTCAAGACGGAGACCACTGTGCCAGAAAAACCCTGCAGAAATCCTGCACAAAGATTAATGATTTATCGACCATTAACTGGTGAAGGGCTCACAGTGCTTGTTAGTGCAACCTTATCTGCCATGATTGCAGCACAATCGGCTGATTGCTTTGCATGAGTCTGACAACATAGCCACAGGCTAAGTCTCTCTCGTTGCACAGCCTTGATGACTTATAGCCCAATTGATATTTTTACGACCATAAACAAGCATTCTAATGCAATGCTATAAATAAAACAACCTTTACTGTGCCTTTTTGTCAAACTGAGTCATAGTTATTAACAAATCTTTTCATGGGGGCTTGTTAAATTCATTTTGAAACAACAAATCCTAGTTAAGCTCTTAGAAGGTTGCAAAGACCAACAGTAGTCTGGATCGATGGTGCTTGTTTGTTGGTCGAAAGCCTGATGACTCAAAGATTTCGCTGCATGGTGTTCTTGGCTTTATCCGCTGGAAAGAGTAATGGTACCAGTCTTCAGTGTCCCGTTTTTTATGAGCTGCATTAGTGTTTTCCACCAAGCTGCAATTACGGGCTATTCATACCCAGGACAGGCCCTACTCAGCCAGCGCTGCTTCCTTCTTTATGGGAACGTTTCGTGGACACAAGCTATCTATTGATATGCAAAGCATGTACTGGTTAGTATGCAAACATACATGAAGACTTCATATATGTGTAGATCTAAATGAAAGGGCAAAGACATGCCAGGTCTCCATGCAAATGTGAACACGGACTGTTAAACATATACAAACTGCCGCTGGTCCAGCTCCATGCAAGTGTCTTTGCATGGCTTGCTGATTTATTGAAAAAGTTGCTTTACATTTTTAAGACACAGATATCTCCGGTAAGACTACTAACAGACCATTACGTCGGCAAGTTGGAAATATTTTATTACCGGCTGGGTTTTTCCCCCCGATGTTCACAGTCAATAACTCCACCTAAAAACCACCATTAATACCACAGAGGTTACAACATGGACAAAGTATGCCAAAGATTTACCCCTATATTCTACAGATTTCTAACAGCAGCCACAGTTATGTGCTTATTAAACAACACCCTGGAGCTACGTAATGCCTACATATCGGAAAAGGATCCCATCTGGTATATCCCGGTGATCCAGACTCTTCTCTGCTCACGACCACAGTGGGACTGGAAATTTCAGCCATTTCTGCGGGGCCAAAATGAGCTTTCCAGGCCGAGGAAAACAGAGCCAATGGCTGGTTAGGTTAAGGTAAGTCATATCTGATCAAGTATTTCAGCTTTTGGCTTTTTTTGATCTGTGTCTTTCATGCACAGTTGTATGATGTATGGTTGCAAGGGGAAAAAAAGCTTCTGTTTTTATTTTTTCGCTGGTTAAGAACAAGACTGAAATAAGTACTGATACATCTTTTATTTGAAACGAAAACAAGACCAGCAAGAAGATCAAATATTTCTATCTAATTACTTTATATGCATGTTATGCTTGCCACAAAGTGTCAGACAAGCCCTTAGCTTAATACTGCCGAATCAATCTTTTTTTTAAAATCTAAATATGGAAGATGTTTTTTTGATGTGCTCGTATACATTTTAAATTGAAGAAGACAAAATGTTTGGTCAGAAAAGACACAACATGCAAAAAAAAAGCAAAGAGATTGAATTTCCCTCTTTGTCCACAGGGGTCACCAAAATCAACACAACTAAAACATTCCTCGATCTTAAAAAACATGTACCATTTAGTTTTAATTTATTATTAAAACAATTCACATTTTGTTTCGATGGAAGTTAAGTCAAAACCAGAATACATTTAATTTTTGGAAAAAAAAATAAAAGTCTTTGCTGTTTCTGTCCTTTTCTCAAAATAGCATTAGAACTTATATTTGGTGTGGTCTCCGATAGACTTACTTCCAATTGTGCCTTAAACTCTTCTTTGAATATTGAGATCCAAGTCTGTTTAAAGTAAGCTTTTTATAGTCGTGTTTTTAAATAATTAGCCCACACAAAGTTTTCTTTAGGCTGCTGTTGTGTGCTTTATGGACTGAGAATCTCCTGGTTAGGACGCCTGGCAGTAGTCAATGAGTAACAATAGTTAAACCCAATAAAGCCTTACTCTGTCACTCATCCAGCCTCAAAGCAATTTCAAAAGATAAGAGTAGGATGTCTATTTCTTTGGTTGCCTAAGGGAAAAGCTATGAGCCTTTGTTGCTGTTCAGTTTTATCACATATTTTTGAATTCTTTGGCTTAACATGATTGAGCATTGTGTTTTCAATGATTACATTCATTTCTATTTAACTTGCAGCTCTACTGAACTGTTGCAGTGCAGTGTTCTATTTAATTTGTAACCTAAGGCACTAAAATTGGATAATATTTTAAACTTTGCTCCACTACCTCCCACTCTGCTGTGTTTTTTTTATGCTTCAGTTAAAGTAACTCACATCAGCAGAGGAGCAGAAGCTGTTGTTGCAGATCAAGTGTTCGCGTGGCTGGTTAATGTGTAACCTGTTCAACTGGTGCTGTAGGGACAGACAAGAGATAACCTGCTTTGTTAGGTTTGTCCAAACTCTCTCTTTGAAGGCACCAGGCGACCTCAAAGAACTAGAACAGACAAAAGCTGACTGATCAAAGACTTTGTTGTTAAAAGGAGCTGCACTTGAGTTTACAGTAATGTGTAGAACAGATGACCAGCTGACCAACAGCATGAACATGTGTTTCTATACTGAAAAACAGGAACTCACTGGTAACCACCCATTGCACTGACATTGTCAGACTGAAAAAAAAAAAAAGAGTAACACTAATCGTGGTGAGATTAATCAAGCGACGTGTTCGGGTTCTGTGTCACACACGTGTTCTAATCCAGCTGGTGACCTTTACTGCATGCTATCCTCTTTCCCTCCATTCTCTATCACCAGACCAGCAGCAATTTCAGTGTTACGATTATACCATAAGAGTATATCAGTAATTTATTTAAAGTATACTCACTTACAACATCATATCGTTGAATGAGTACTTCAGTGTCATCATCGCCTAAGTGGAACATTTTGGAGGACCACAGCGATCCATTAAATCACCACTTTCAGCTTCTGCCTTCAGTACAATGGTAAAGCATCAACTTTTGCAAAGAGTTTTATGCTACTCCATTCTTTATTCATATATATATATAATTCCAGTTCAAGAATCAGATCCATGAGTTTGAATGTCTGCCAGAAACCAAAAAAATGAACACCACTTTATGATATTGTAAAGTTTTTATAGCAACAAACTATTTTATCTTTTTTTTTTTTTTTAATCCCAAAGTACTGAGGCTAAAACATGACGTCTACGATATTTGTGTGAGCTTGTATTTGACTGATCGACAAAGAGACCCCTCTAAGTGATTGCCCATTGTGTTTTGGCATAAGTTCAGCAATGACTGGTCGCGCATTATAAGGAATGAGGTGGGCGTCCTTTTAAAACAGGACTTAAGATAGTCTGAATGGAGCATCAGTCAATGCTAGCCAGGGTTAAATACAACTTGATATGCCTTAAAAGTGTGTTTACTAAATGGTCTTCAATAATGGAACCATGAGTTGCAACGAGGCAAAAAACACACTGGCAAAAGTATAACCAATGGTCAGCCATCAACACTCAACTGGACAGCCAACTGTCTGCTGGGTGTGTTTGGTCCCTGAGAGAGCTAAAGAGCAAACTTTTCCTGCCATGCTGGATTAGAGACATTTGGCCCGGAGAAGATGGGCTGAACTCTGGGAAAATCTCAACATACAAGTGCTAAAGCGTGGGAAAAGGCAATCCTGTGTTACCACACCATTCACCCTCAATTTCATGGCTGTGCTTTAAAGTGTCACAAAGTGAGATAAAAGCTTTACTGATTGTTTAAGGTCTATCATTACAGACTTAGCATACAATAATGCAGCCTGAAATAAAGCACACAAAGTTGTGTTGTGAGATTTGAAGTCATCCGTGCAGTTCTTTTAGTGTTAAGATCATAGGAACAAAACTTTTTGAAAGGTGTGTTGAAGGAACAGTGGTAATAAGGGAATCATAGACGAGTCAGCCTACTTCTCTAAATTTTAAGCTGTGTGAATGACAGCACACTTCTTATGAATGTTTTGGTTTTAGTCATTTCATCTTTAGAAACTCATGGTTTACTGTAAGAGAGATGCCTTTCCTTTAGACGTAGTTTTATGAGCGAGGTTTACTTCCTCTAATTCTTCTGTTTCCAGACCATTGTGAGGTCGAGGGCCTGCTGTCTGTCTGTGTTTATTAGTGGGACAAAGTGGATATTTGTGTACGTGATTGTCACACCGTATCTTGTGATACAGCAACAGCATATGCATGACAGCACGCCCTGATACAGCCATGACTCGGCCACCCTTTGACAGAGATTTAGCAGATCTACTCTAACTCAGCAGCAGCTGGTTTCACTTTAGGGTGAGTAACATGGCGTGCATCAAACATGATACCGTGAACTGGATGAGTGGATTTACGTAAAGGTGTGTGCAATATATCTCCATGTGCAAAGCTGGTGGTGAGTGTTTGTGAAAGTGTGAGTGTGTGTGTGTTAGTGTGTGTGTGTGTCTTGCAGTAAAGATGACCACTAATGAGCGACTATAGCAGAATGACCCTGTGTTCTGTGGAAAGAGGCAACGTGCTGTGGCTGAAGACACACACACACACGCACACAAATACACATACAGTACACACAGATCCAAGTGTGTGTGTGTGTGTATGAAAATTCACTTATAGGTCAATCTGAACGTGTGCATGTCTCTGTGAGTGTGTTTCTGTGTGTATCATGATGACCACCACCCCCTCATTACCTCCATCATGGCTGGAAACAATCAGCCACTATGCCCTGTTTGTAGCCCAGAGTCAGGCGCTATAGACCTGCAGGCCTAGCATTAGCAAAGCCTCGATCACCACAGCCTGACTGACCTCAGATTGGATCCAGCTTTCCGATCTACGGGCAGCAGAATCAAATGTTTCTCATTTTAAGCAAATATGCAGAAAGCCTGGATAAGCAATTAATTAACTGATATAATGTCAACACATGACTTATAAGTTCAGGCCATAGACTGCATAAAACATGTACGCAGTCTCAGTGGTGTCACCTATTGGTTTCTACATGGACTTTTGAAGCAGTAGCTATATTTGAAATGCTGTCTCAAACTTTCTTTTGGTCAACCTAGTGAGCTACTAACAGCTAGAACAGTCTACCACTAGGTCAGATTATAAAAATAATCCCCCCCACGTATGAAACGGACTGACAAAAAAAGAGCTATTCAGACCTTTTTTTTTTTTTTGCAGATGTTTATTTCTGCTGAAAAAAGTTTTCTTTGAATGGATGTGTGTATGTGACTTTCAGGGATTTTTCAGCGAGCTGTAAGTGGACACTCGAGGAACTGCAGTTTTTATACCTCTGTATCGGCTTCATTTTTCATCAATGGAGTCTGTTGTTTTGTTCAGATGTGATACATTGGGAATTTGGGATAGTTAGTTTCTTCACTTCTGCATCACTTCAAATGAATGGTTGATAGAACACAGGGTTCTTAATTAGTTGTAGATATAAGTATGTTTTTGTGTATCAAACCATTTTAAACAAGGCTTGCATTTGAATGGTTAGCTGTTAATAACTTAATAACAACACACACTGTTTAATTTAACTCAATCTGTAGAGTTTACAGCACATTCATCAAGGATCTGGTGACTTGTTTCTTAAAACCTACTGCTATGTTAAAGAGGACACTTGGTGGAAAATGTACTTTACTTGTCTCTAATAAATCACTAACGCAATGTTAAAACGTTATTGGATATTATTATAATAAACTAACATGCCCAAGTTGGTTATTATGTTTTCTTGACACACTAGTCTGCATTAAACCTTTACACAGCACATAATATGATACATCCTCATGATAGCTCTGATTTTATTTTTTATTTTTTTTGTATTTTTACTACGTCGCAGTCTCTATTTCAAGAATTGCTACAAGTTGTTGTGCATAGTATGGCAGAAGAATTTGGTATGTGCGATTACATTGTACAATACGCGATAATGCTAAGTGCTATAAATTCACAGGTATTTAATATTGTGCAATAGCAACAACTCAGTTTCTATATCATTCTGCATTTTATGGGGGGGTTTTTTGCATTTGTTGTGACACATTCAGGCTATTTTGATGTTTACTATGACTGCAGAATACAACAGATAGAGGAGGAAATGATGAGCAACACACACTGACCTCCGCTGAATGAAATGATTGTAATTGGCAGGTGTGAACTGTACGAGGTGTCGAAGTGTCAAACAACAGACAGTGCACTTTGTACACTTACACATTCCTGTCCAATAGCTGACGATGAACGACACATCACTGAAACTTTGATTTAAACAAAAGGCCCACATGATACAAGAAAACCTCTCATGGTACACACAAGTACTCAAAGCTTCTCCACAATGCAGAGCAATGTATCTATCTGAAAGTAACATTAGGAAAGTACTTCTCTGCATGCAAACACGTGTTGTGACAGTCACACACACACACACACACACACACACACACACACACACACACACACACACTGACAGTTAGCGCAGGCCAGGCTGTTATTCTAGTGCAGGCTGGCTGAGTTGACCATGTAATCTCCAGGGTGGAGTCCATATTGGGTTTCTAGGCAATTCAATGTTTTTGGCCTGCTTGTTTTGTGATTTAGCTAAAGAGAGAAAAGAGTGCATGAAAAAAAGAGACAGCATGAGACAGAGAGCGAGAGAGAGAGAGAGAGAGAAGTTGAACTTGAGAGAGGGAGGATAGCAAGTGTGGGTTGTTTTTCTTTCTACCCTGCGTATTGTTGATGAGTTGTAATGCAGTGTAATACAAGTGGTGGTTAACCTCAACGGTCAAAAGAAGAGAGAGTGAGAGGGAGGGAAGAAGCGAAAGAAAGACTTTCACAAAAGAAGCAACGGAAAAAGAGAGAGAAAAAAAAACAAAGTAAAAAAAAAACGATGCAACTAAAGAGTAGACAAATATAGAGAGGAGCTTAAAGGGGGTCGGTGGGTTGGTCTGGGGAAACTTGGCGAAAACAAAGTTGTGTGGTTGTGTGGCCACGCCTGCTGTGCATTTTGTTTACAGTCATAGTGGGAACGTGTTGCGAGGACAGAGGTACGCAGTGCACAGCGACACATCGACTGGAAACTTGCAACAGATACCATCTGTCATTGTTGAGCTGGGGAGATAAGGCAACAAAGAGTGTCAGGCCTGTCATTGTTAAATGCCTTTAAACAGCTCTTTATCACATTGATTTAAAAGAACAGAACACAGAATCTTTGACATTGTGTTTAGTAGCGTCTTTATTCATACCTTGTGAAAGAAATACAACGATAGCGTATTCTGTTACTTCTAATGAAATATTTTCATTTAAATTTAGAAATACACCTCTCCATTGTAGATTTTTTTTATGTTTCTCTCAAAATGTATCAAAATCCTTTCGAATATAACCCTAAAGACTAAAGAATAATGAAACAAAGGGTGCAGAAAATGTAGCACAAGGTATTCTAAAATGCATTTTCTACAAAAAACATTTCTGTCTTACTCTAATGCATCCATCTCCTTCAAAATAAAGCAAACTAACCACAGAGAGGTATGAAAATATGCAAACATAATTGGAACATTTTCAGAAATAATTACATGGCAAACCACTTAAGCCACTACTCAATCACCAGATGATAAATCAGCAGCAGTTTTTGTCAATTTATTGCATATTTAGGTTCTAAAGCAGACAAAGACTAGTCCAGTGAGGATATGATGCTTACATTCTGGGCTGTCGGTCAGAAAGAAGAAGCAGCATTAATCAACAGATGAATTTATAATTAAATAATCCTTAGTTGAACGCCTACTAATTACACAAATCAGGACCTGATTACCTCTGACTAAGACCGTAGTTGCGTGAGAATTAAGAGGAGATTGTTTTGATATTTTGGCAGCCATCTGCCACAGTATGCTGTCAAAGCAGTGACAGCACAGTGGGAACGGCTGCTGGGACAGACGACAGACATGGACACACAGGGAGGGGCTACCAAGACACGCAATCACACACACACACACACACACACACACACAGCACCTGCATTCCCACAGTAGTCCGAGTCAACAGTCAAAGCCCATCCCCCCCTCCTGGACTCAGAGAGGGAAGGGGGGGTAGATTTGGGCAGGGGAAGGAAACCCTCAGAGATACAAGAGAGAGAGGGGAGTGATTTAAGCCCTTCATCATGACTGAGGGGAGCAGAAACGAGCAGGGAGTAGCAGGAGTGGGGGAGTGGGTTATTGGATGGGGGAGGAGGGGTCAGAGGGAAAAGGGAGGAGAGCGATCCAGCTGAGGCAGCAGATCTCCACAGAGGCTCAGAGCCAATGTCAAGGTGCTGAGTGAGCTGCACAGGGAGCTCCAAACACACTCAGGACCTTGCCTCCAGATCTGAAGTCAAAAATAGACGCATGCACTAACAAAAAAACCTTCCTGCAAAACCCTGAAGTGAGTCCGACCACACGCAAACAAACACACTCCACATACACATCTTTATGCTTTCTTCATTACCTTATTCTCTTTCTTTACACAATAACCTGTCAGCTGAGACCAACAGGACAAGACTCACTGTTTGAAGGATGGCTGAAACTCCTTTGTGCTCTAATTACCCGGCCTGCTGAGATGAACTTAGACCCCTAGACTCAGGCTGTATGGACACTAGTGGAGACGAAACTCCTGGGTGACACTGACCTTTGGTTCACTTATTACAACTAGCCCCCTAGTGCCCCCTGGAGGTTGGGACCCCCACTTCAAAATATACAGACTTAGCCTACTACTACTATGATTGTTATTGGCACAATTACTAATTTTTAAGTATTTATAGTTAAGTGTTTAACTTTCTGAGCATCATCTGCTTTGTTTGTTTCTACCAATCTCTTTATTTTTCTGTCTCTCCCTCCATCTTGTTCTCCTCTTGATTTCTATCTTCTAATAAGAAGATGCCAAGCGCTTGTTCATGCTGGATCAATGTTGGTTCGCTCTAACAGGGGCGTATCTGCATTTTTCTTTGGGTGCGTGGCCTAACTGACCCACGCAGGTGTGGGACGAAGTTTGTACGCAAACACACCCATACCAATGAATACCATTTACCATTGTCAGGGTTTTAAACTTTAAAAATACAAGGAATCAACATATCAATATTTTTAAATCTCTAAGGACTAAAAAAAAAACCCTGGTATTTCCAAAGTCACAATTTAATATACCAACAGAAGGAAAAATACCTCTTCAAAATGCAAAATACGATTCTAGCAGCCTGTTGCAACACAGTCAAGTCTTCAGGCTGGTCCATAGGGTGGCCGACAGGAGCCCCCCCCCCCCAGCTGCCCCTTGGATCAGCCCCTGCTCTCCTAATAACATAACATAAAGAATAGTCTGCACCTAATCGTTGTTTAAGATGCCATTCACTACATTTCTTTAAGATTAGATGCTCCTTAAATAAGATGATGGATTAATTGACTGAAACCTTATTTAGAGTTTTTAGAGGTTGAACATTGGCTCCAGGTGCAAATGTTGCATAAAAACAAGATCCCACTTGAGTTATCTTACTCCAGTAACACAAAAATGTGCCAGGTAAACAGAAGCTAAAGTAATTCTGACTTTCAGAGCAACTCCTTCTCTTGGTAGTTACTAAATACGACTACTTCTCCTACTGTCTGTCTAGCATCCATGACAACATAAAACAAAGAACAATATGATCTCTTAACTTTCTAACTTTGCTCTGGACTTCTCTTTGTGTGAGTATATCCCAGTCAGCTTGCCCTTGGGGTTAGTTCTTGTCTCTGTCTAAGGTTCACTGCAACCCTTTATCAGCTCTGCTTATCATGCTGACTTCAGCTCAGACACTCCCGACCTTCCTCCTCCTCAGTGTATGTCACGGAGGAGGAGAAGAAATCTCTAGTCTAATGTCTCTCACTCTATCTTTGTCTGGCTCTGTCTCTTTGTCGGTCTCACATCGACAGTAAATACATCTGAAAAGAGAGTTAACAGAATAAAACTGATATAGTTTATTCATAGTTGTTGAAGTGTTTGTTCATGCTTTCACAGTGGATTGTCTCTCACTAACCATCTGTCTGACTTAAGTGAAACCTGCATATCTGGGTTTAATTAAGAGAGGCAGAATAATAACAGGAGATTGTCTCTATATTCATTGTTGAAATTTAAAATTACTTCGATAGAACTTCTGTTGAGCATGAGAATCGAGTGATCAGTCCCGATGTAAACAAGTTTGAGTGGGGTAAGACAAACAGGCCAATTTTGGGCTTGACTCCGCCTTCTGTCAATCCTAATCATCACAAACTTTTCTCTGATGTGAGGTGTGTTAAGAGTGATCCGATCTGCATGGAAGCACGCAGAGAGGCCCTGATTTCAGAATTGCAGTTCCACACAAGGTTTTTGGACCACCTGAAATCATAACATCTTTTTCGAGAAGCAAGCAGCAGTTGCTGTTTGAAAAAAAAAAAAAAATCCACAATATCCCGACAAAAAAGTTTGTAACTAATGGCCAAGAACATGTCTTTGTTCTATAAACTGGATGCCAATGTTACCCATATCTGCAGTATTAGTCAATGTAAATTAAAATAAAACATCTTCATAAGTTGATAATATCGGTACAATGTGTTTTTGCTGTTCCCAAGCGGCCAACATTTTTTTTAAATTGTTTACTGCCTCAGCTTAATCTGAAAAAGGACCACCTCTGGTTAAATCACTATCGACTATGTCCCTTATAAAACAAAAGGAAAATCCTTGAAGTGCAGGAGTGAATGTCTTTTGTTTATGTTATATGTTCCCATATGCCTTTTCTGTTTATATTATGCAATGCTTACACAATACTTCTTTTCTGTCTACCCTGCTGTCTCCATTCAAAACAATCAATGCAGGGTTTTTTTTTTCGTACCTGTGAATGTTGTTGCTTTTGTTCCCACTTGGCCCATATCGAAAGATTCCTGGAAGGAAGGTCCTTAGCAATAAAATGGGCTGTGTGTCATAGGCAGAAACTCTACCCATGCATAACAAAAGAGCTTATCTGTCTCACTCTGAACCAGCCATGTCCAGCAATAACACTTGTGAACCACTGCAGACAATAGAAGTGACTCCTTGAACTTCTTGTACTTCTATTCAGTGGAATCCTTACCTCTCCTGTGAGTGAGAAAGGATGTGGCTTATGATATCGCTCTCCCATTATATCTGCATGATTAAGACATGATGAACTGCTCCACACTTTATATGACAGTCAAAAATCCTGAGTGTTCGAAATATGCAGTTCCAATTGACGGCCCCCATTGACTGATTTGGCCACAAATAACAGCTTCCTGATTCCATCCATTGTACCACATGAGACTGTGCGAGGCCTGTATCCTGTGTGGACCACAAAGTTAATTGCACACAATTGAAAGGTGTGTCGCTTTAATCGTTTTTTTTTTTTCTTTTCTGGGAAACACAGGGCCCAGAGGTATAGAAAAACACCCCCATTAAGCTCCTGTAAAATCATTAGTCATTAACTGAAGAAAATAACTCACTATGGAATATAAAGAGGCTTGTTAAGTGTTTTGCAGAAGCATGATGTCGTTAGAGCAAAGTGGAGCAGACAGCAGACTGGGCATATAGAGTGGAAGGAGCAACTCGGGCCAACACATAGGTGTGTACACTCATATCACGGTTTACTATCGAAACTGGCAAGCCTAATGTTGCTTGAGGGATGTGTCTGGGCATGGAGCACCATAGGGCCAATGTCTGAACCACAAGTGGCTCAGTCAACTCTTTACACAGTCATAAACACGCCAGCATTAGTAACAGCAAGTTAAAATCATTCCATGAACCAGAGCGCGAGCCTGCTGTGGCACAACACCCGGCTACAATGATAAATTGTTCCTTATTTAAATTTCAATCCTGTGCTGTAGGATGGCGAGAGGAGAGTTGGACGACTGGAAAATCACAGCAAGTAAGTCAGAAATGTGACATTTGATGTCCTCAGAGGATGAGTCCTGCAGATATTAGGGGTCTCTAACTCTATTGGAGACCACTATGGAATTGGTTAAACATATGAATGTTCAACTTTGATTATGTTGTTCACCTAAACAAAATGTTGAAGATATTTTCGTCAACAATCTATCAATCTATCAATCTATCTATCTATCTATCTATCTATCTATCTATCTATCTATCTATCTATCTATCTATCACTGAAACACAATAAGTGCTCACATACAAAAGTTGGCAAACAAAGTGAGTAAACATGAGCATTTTCATATTGACATAAAGACGAGTCAAGAATCTACAACTAGTACTGCAACCATAGCATTCATTTGGGATACCTGCTTGCCCTTATCAGGCTGCAGGGTGAGGCCTTTGCCATTTTTTTTTTGTCTTTTTAGAAGAGTCCCCTAAAAATCAAGATAATTAATAAAATAATCAAGATTAGGAGTTGTGTATTGGTACAGTTAGGCTTATTTTATTTGTTTGACACAACAGTTAATACTATCATAATTATACGTTTTCATTTTTACTATAAGAAGTATCCTTGTAGGCTTTACTTTTCAGGAAATGTCAATAAAAGATATCTTCAGGGGAAAAGAAGTGAACTAGACTTTTTACTGGTATCTTTTTTGTTACCATAAAGGGGTATTGCTGTCTGGGGTCTGAGCCCATGATATAGCTGAGTCTTCATCATCTAACACATAAGAAGTAGACATGCCTTTTTTTTGCATTAACATATTAATTAATTGTTTAATGTAGTACAGCTTTTATTTACAGATTGTGGCTTTATTAATTAGATTTATTTTTTTTTGCCTTTTATTCCTTTAGTTGGAGAGGACAGTGGATATTGTCAGAAATCAAGGAGAGAGAGCGGGGAATGGCATTCGGAAAAGCAGATTGGACTCAAATGTGGATCGCCTGATTGGAGAACTGTAACCTCCTTACACGGGGCACAATCTAACCACTAGGCCAATTTGCACCCCAAGGGTGCATATTGGATTAATACCTGCGATACACATCTCTGTAAAACACACACAAGTATACATGCAGTAGTAAACCTATGCACATATACCCCATTACACGTTCCCCAGGTACCAGCTTGACTTAATAGCGGTGACATTTACACTCCTGGTCTCTGGAGTCTTTTACACAGCTTGGCATTATTCGCAGCTGGTTTACTGTTCCATGCAGTATAGACTGATTTAATAGCACTCAACAGTAGGGTGGCACCAGGGCTACTTAGCACTGTGCATTAGTGAGACTACTGGTCCCAATAAAACACAGACCCCTGTTTCATGAACTGTACGCTGACCCCTTCATAACCTTCTTAAACAAGCGCACACCTCCCTGCTGATAATGAACTGGTCCAAGTCGGAGTATATTAGTGGTAAGGTCCAACCCAAAGTAGAGGGGGCGTTCAGCCAAGACAATAAAACAAATGTGCAAAAAATACATCCCAGGGCTCTGTGAAAACGTGGGCAATTAAAATGGAAATGTAGCATGGGTATTTACAGCCAGTAAGCAAGCCCACAGTTGGTGCTAGAAAGAGCGAGACTTGGAGAGAGAGTTGATGAGAGACAGTGGCAGTTTTGGACATGATTTAGATGCTGTGAGTGAGACTGCAGCCCTATAATCCTGAAGGCACATAACCAGATTGAGAGAAGAAGAAGAAGAAGCAAGCTCAGCAGGCCAACGAGCAGAGAGTGAGAGGGAAAGAGTGATATAGAGACACAACGGCAGAGACTAAGAGAGATAGAAAGCGAGAGAGACTGCGAGAGCCAGACATGCAGGCAGACTGTCCGTCTCTGGTTTGTGGGAATGCGGTAAAGACACAGTAGTAGGCAGGGTCCCGGCTCTGAAATTAGAGAGTGGCGCTAAGAGAAAGGAGCCAGAGCCAAAGGCCGTCTGGGAGCTGCCAGGGGCTGCATCCCTAGCGCACTGCCCAAACATGATTTACTGCTGGACTGCACTACAAACAGCACATTGCTCCTGCTGCGCTATCTTATTCACAGCAGCACTCCACTTGTTACATGCTATCGAGTTCACAACGCTGTAAAGATACCACATCAACGGTGGGAAGTGATGACGTGAGAAAAACCAGTTCAGTTCGATGCAGTACAGGATGGTGCAACGAGTCAAAAGAGAGGCTGCTGGGTCAGGAGTTAAGATGAAAATACCAAAATAAACTATTGTGTTAAAATTCCATAAAGGGTGTGTTACTGTTGGTTTACAATGTTTGCTTGTAGGTCAATCAGAAGGCACAACTCTGTAAAGACATTTATATTCTTATAAGAACGTACAACACAGCTTCGAATAGTTATCAAAGTTAAAAAGTGTCATTATTCCGTTTTGCCCTTTTAAATTAAATAGAAGAATTAACTTTTCCATCTGGATTTCTCGTGTTAAAAATATTGTGCTGAGTAAAGTGAACAGTGCTAAATTTTAAACAAAACTTAATTCTGACATCAGCCAAAGCTTCTCCAGAGGAAGTTGTTCTTTACAGCTGTGGTCCTCAAAGATGAGCCAGGAGTCCTTGACAAGATTGAACAGGGTTCTTTATAGAGACAGGACCGATCCTATCTAATGTAGGTATCGGGATCACTTACGTGGATCAGTGCTAGTTCTTTACAATTTCAATTTACTTCAACTGTACAAACATGTAACACAATGACATAATGTATGATACATCTGATCATGAGTTTCATAAAAATCATTTTATAAAACATCTTAAAGGTCCTGTAGGGAACTTTGATGTGTTGATTTTGACGCCCCCTGTGGACAAAGCAAAACTCTTTGCTGATTATTTGTCCTGTACACAAGTATTGTTTACTGCTAAAAGACTCTACACTTATCTCTTTTAAATATCAAACATATCACCAACTGTAAAATCTGCTGTGAAAAATGTGAACAAAGACTTTTTCTGCATCTGACATCTACTCAGTGGCAGCAGTTAAAGGCTTTAGAAATGACCCTTGAAATTATCAATCTTGTTATTGATTGTCTTGTTTACTTTTGTTGGTCACATAGAGGCATTGGCATTGGTTTCAGTCTATTTTATCTCCCACAAAAAAAGGCCTGACAGGAGCTTTAAATCAAAAAGTAGTGGAAGTACACAGTAGCACACTGATAAAGTCTGTGCTCTAATGTGCGTCTGTTTGGGAGTCTTTTGTGGAAAACGTTTGAGAACCATTGCTCTTTGGTCTCCTGGTCTAGAAGGAAAGAACATTTGCCTCCAAGGATAAATTAAAATTTTCCTTCAGTACCATCTTCAGCACTGAGATTTCACAGCAACTGAAGCACGCACAAATTGACAACTTTTCTTTTGTTCTTTCCAAAACCTTCAGTGGAGGTGAAAAGACATTTGTAAAGAAATTGGATTAAGAGAGTTAATCAAAAGGAACTGCTAGGACATGTCCGGACATGCACAGGGATTCTGTTTGTGCTGGCTATGTGCTCGTCTGCAGCACGGGGCAGTAAAAAAAAGTGTACGGCCGCTTTAGTGAAGCTGTGTGTTCTAGGTGTGTGTGTGTGTGTGTGTGTGTGTGTGTGTGTGTGGGTGTGTGTTGTGTGTGTTTGTGCATGCAAGCGCTTCCTTTTCCTCTCTTTGTTTAGCCCGGCCTGGTCAGTCCGGCTCTCCCGCTGAGCACACTGTGGGCAAATACACACATATATCAAAACATAGCACAACAACAGACATGGTGATCTCAGGGCAGAGAAGGGATGAATGTACGAGCACACAGCTTTTTCAAAGGTGCCTGCTGCAACTGAAAAATCCTCTCTATCCTTCAAATGAACCGAAACAGGCTGAATAATAACCCTGATCCAAATTCTCCCGGATCATGCCTGAAGAACAGTGGGAACCTCAGAGAACATTAAAGCATCATTTTAAGTCCAAAGAATGAAAATGTCTCTTTAAAACGTTTAATATCTCTGAATGTGGTCTGCAACATGCTGTGAGCTTTATGACAGTATTACTGGGTTTCATTTGAGAATAAATTTTTCGTAGCGTTTGATTTCTTCTTTAGTGATCGTAAAATGTAAGAATTTTGCGGAGGAAAAGACCATGAGTACAGCTGCAGAGAAAGGACTTTAAAGGAATCAAACTCAATGTTTCTGTTGATGTGGGTTCAGCTTGTTCTTGGTGTCCAAAATAGAGGAAAAGTTGAATGTGACGGAATCTGCAACGCACTGCTTACACACTGCAAATCCTCTAAAGGTTACAGAATGAAAGGTTTTTCCTCCAGCGTTTTAGCCTTCATACCTTCTTGTTTTAAAGGTAATGACCTTGTTCCTGTTGCTACGGAGATAAGCTCAATTGCACAACATGCGTATAGCCACTTGGTTATCCACTTGTATTTCTGTATACCGTCTAATGCACAAATATGTATGTATATGAACATGTTTACCAGGCCCTCATCTCCAAAGCCCCCCCACCCACTGAATCTGGATTGTAGCAGTCTAAACACACACATCCATGCACACACACTTACTCCTTGCCCCCCTCAAAGCCGTGCTTTTAAAGTCGAGGGGCCCTAAATGCCTTACAGATGGACTCCTAACAAACACAACACTCTGCCCCGGCCCTCAAGTATTCCCAGTATTTGGCCTTGCTGTAATTTACAGCATACTTACCTAATTGAGATGCTATTACAGTCGGGGCCTGCAGTCTTGTGCTAATGCACATGATATAAGCCTGACATACATGGAGCGGTATATTTGCCTTAATACAGCCGAGTGAAGTTAACCGCAGAGTGAGTGTGATCTATGGTCCATGTAGTGTAGTTAAAGCAACACAAATAATGATGTGTTGAGCAGAGACATGTCCGGGCAGGTCCGCAGGGCACATTAGAGGGTATTTAGCTAGACCCTGCTGATGGTTTTAGACCCTCTAGGGATTCAGGCAGTTTCCTAATATGGCTGAACACCAGTCTGATGACTAAATTATGATTAAATTCAAACTGAACGTGAAACCCAAAGGTGAATTATCGTTACCTCGCTGCTGGATGATGAGGACAAACTGTTAAGAATATTTTTGGTTCATGCTGTCTTTTAAAGTGAGCTCATCTCTAGAGGACTTATTCTTATTCTTTATCTTTAATCTAATGGAGAATCTAAATCAGTGAATTTATAGTCAGACATGAATCAGAATAAAACCATACCTCAAGTTGAGTCACATTCACAGGTATTGAGAACCTTCTAAAAAACTGAATCCAGAAATGTAAGAGTTTTGTTTCGTATCATGTATATAATACATCACGCGACATTTCCTCAACATGCAAATACAAAAAACATTTCATGCAAAATAAAACACACACAGTGCATTTTTTAACTAAGCAAGTTCAAACATTTAACTTTTTTGCTCCCTATTTGGGATTCTCTACTTTTCATTTTGACTCCTTGTTGACTTGTTCTATGTCTTGTTTAGTCTGTGGTTCAGTACTGTAAAAATGTGCAGAGGAAATGTAAACTTTTCTAAATAAATCCGATTTATATGTATTATAATTTTTAAAGATGAAGAATGACATTAGTGTCCCTTATTGACTTTCATTATTTTTGATGTTTTGTAAGAAGGTCTCATTAGAGACCCTTTCTGTTCCCCGGTCAATTATTTATACACAGCATTTAACCGAAATCTCACTTCAGATGAAGAGGTCAAAGATAAATACTTTTAAATATCTATAATATCTATATATCTATATCTATATTTTTAATTATCATTTAAATAAAAATGGATATTAATTTGCCACAACATATCCTTAAATGATATTATATTACCTAAAGAGTTAAACAATAATTATAATTTTAGAGTTTTTAAACTTGAAAAAACAAAACGTAAAACCAAAGATTTTCTTTTTCTGCATAATTAAAGGCTGCTGCTACTTTCAGCTCTTTGTACTACTTTCAGTATGAAGTTGCTGGTTTGGTCCGGTCTGCACAACACTTCATAATATTGTTGAAACTTTAAAACAAAAAAGGATCAAACCAAAAAAGGCTAACATTTACAGGCTTTGTGAAAGCATATTGTAGATTCTTTTTCTATTTAAAAACGAGACAGTCCTATAAAACTTGGAGGGATTCACCACAAGCAGCAGGGCCGACTTCACCCCAAAGCACACAGAGAGCTCCTTCCTTAAAGGCCACACTGAGGCGCAGACACACACTGGCCGATGTTTGAGCTTGTCGTGTGGGTATTTTTCATCGAGTGTGTCTGACAGAAAGATAACACACTGTCAAAGAGGGCCATCCATCTTCGTTTCGACGTCGCTCCTGGAGAATTCAAACTTCAGAGTGTGAGGTTAGACACATCGGTGATTAATCAACTCTGCGCTCATGTGTGTTTGAGTGTGTAGATATCTGTGTCTTTGTTTGCGTGTGATAAATCACTGTCTAACCCCGTACAGGACACACAATGACCGAGCCCTCCTTTAGACACACTGAAGATAAATCCATCTACAAGTGATGTGCTGACAAAAGATGGACAACTAAATAATTCGATCTGACTGGGAGACATGCATGAAGCTCAGTTGGAGGGGTCCACGTCTGGTGTTTTACAGGGGAAAGGGGAGCAGTAAATGGGAATTTGTATAAAAAAAAAAAAAGTTGCTGGATTCCTCCCAAGAGTGAGTCTTGCGAAAAGCATGGGAACACACTGTTGTGCACTTTCTAACCCGCACAGGCATCACATGCTGATGAATAATTCCTCAGGGCTGTTGGGAAAGATCTCATTCAGAGGTGGTTCAACTGTGACACTGGAGCTTTTCTTTGTGTGTGATTAGGTTTGCTATTATGGATGACAGGCTAAAGGTGACGCAACCTCCGAAGTTATACAGTGTTATGAAATGCACGCAGTGATGCGAGACAAACAAAAGTGACAGGCCTGCAGATTCTGTTACAAACAACTCACTACTGCACAACTCAAGTCAAGGGCACTCGGTCTGAAAGCACAACAAACGTGATTCATTGTGTATTTTATCGCATAACACATCTCCAGTTAGCTACAAATATTGTGGTGGAGTTTCATTTAGCATTAGTGTTGTGTTTGGATGGAGATAACGTCGTCTCCTAACTTAAAGGTCACGGGTTCGATTCCCAGCTCCTGCAGCTACATGTCTGATGTGTCACAGCCTTAAGTTGCTCCATCAGCAGCATTTGAATGTGTACTAATGGGATTAATTACGTCTCATGGTCACTTTACATAGAAACCTCTACCATCAGTGTTTATGTGTAAGTGTGACCTGCGGTGTAAAAACGCTTTGAGTGTCAGAAAACTACGAGTTCAAGTCGCTTGACCATGAACACCGGAGTGAAACGTGAAATGATTTTAATGAAAAATAAACAACACAACAAAAAGAAGATCAACCATAGAAGTTTAAAAGAAACTTTTTCTCCTCCAAGGAGTGAATTTACGATTTCTACCACTTCACTGTCTAAAATGTTAAAGGATCTAGCCTTTAGGCAATGCTGTAATATTAAATCATGGATTTTAAAAGTTATGACAGTTCTTGTTTCCATAAGAAAAATCGAAGAACATCTTGAATGTTGTCGCTCTTTTGTTTTCCCCACAGTGCTACGAAGGGAGCTTCATTCAGCCTCGAGTGTGTCTACAAACATTCTGTGGAGGAGCAGGGAATGTCCCAAGTTTCAAGGGTCGACAGGTTCATCCACCTGCAGCCTGAGGGGAAAAGAAGTCCCCCCCCACCCTTCTTGCTCCGCTTCAACCAACAGGTGTGCCTGCCCATCTGAATCATCAAAACAAGAAATTCACACGACCAGAAATGACACAGAGGAAGTGGGCGGTTGCCAAGGAGAGGAAAATAGTCATTATGAGGGATGTTTGGCTCTGGGAGAAGACACTAGGTGCAGCAATGCATGCAATAAATGCAAATGATTATAGGGACGGTTAATGTGTCCCACATTGTTCTGGAGGTAGGCTTCATCTGTGAGGTAACCTCAATTATTCATATGACATGAATGAAGTAAAAGACAGAAAATACAGACGCAGGTAAGGGGGGCACTTCTCAATGCAGGTTTATGTTTTCAATCAGGAGATTGCGATCATGCAGCCCTGGGGCAAATGGGCCGTAACTCAATTACTGAGGGAGGTCTTCAGACTCTGCCTTACTCTGGTTCAAGATCATTACTCTTCCGTACATAACAGAGCAGTTTGAGAACAGCAAACGCTTGCAGACATTAGGGAACCTCAGTGTTGATGAGAGCAGAGAGATGGGATGGGTAATGTTTAAGTTAAGTGGGAAGAATTTTGCTCAAGCTGATTTTAAAAGAAAATGAGCATGTGCTTCGCTCTATTGTATATGAGCTAATATCATTTACTGTCAGATATGGGAACAGCTTTAGAATAAGGTTAGTATTGAATTGTATTGAACACTATGCCTTCAAAAGATATACTTATTTTTGCTAAATGCATTAGATAAACTTAAGGGCTAAGGCGTGAAATGTTTTGTTCTTTAATGCATAAAAAAAAGTGCATCTATGTGAGCCATAGTGCTGTGAGTCTTTGTGCATCACATCCAGTGTTTATGTTACCGATTCAGCATCTGAAGTGGCTGAAGTGAAGTGACGTGCTGACATGTTTCAAAGCCAAACCAATTTCAAAAACGCTTTCAAAAATGAACTCACAAAAGAAGCAAACCATCAGATAAACAAAGAACTGATGCAGCGACGCACACAACATGACAAACACACTTCCTATTCTACAACCTGCACACAGACAGACACATTCACAAACCAGTCAAACTGGTCCGACAATCCCCCGAGGCATGATGTCTATCCTGGCATCATGGCGGCATCAGGGCTGGCAGCACCCTGGCATCAGTTTGTGTTCTTTCCTCTATGACTGATGACATGCTTAGTTACACCCGTGGGCTTCAAAAAACACAGCTGTTGCCTTTTGGCTCGGCTTCAGTGAATTAACAATTTTCTCTTTAGCCTCCCTTATGGAAACATAAACATCCAAAAAAGTGTCACCAACCAAACAAGCTGTGATGACAGGAAAAAGAAAGGTTAGCATGGAAAATCCTCAAAAAGCAAGCAAGTAATAAAAAAACACCTAAAAAAAAAATCACAGTAAAAACACGCGCCTGAATGGATGCTGATAAATGGATGCTGATAAATGGAGGGCAAGGAATGCAGGTGAATGTTTGACGTAGGCAGAGATTAACTGATCGCAGCCACAACAAGCTCATATTGAAGATTCCACCACACGCACACATCTGATATCAGAGAGCGAGCAGACAGAGCCACAAAAGAACTGCAGACACACACAGATAGCACTGCTTTGAACACCAGGAGTAATCTAATCACTGTATCTCACTTACACACACACACACACACACACACACACACACGCACACACACAAGCAGTGGGGCAGAAGTGTGCCTACCTTATCTTCAAGCCTGATCAGACGTGCTCCAATGGTTGGGAATTCTTTATCTTCCCCTTTTCCTGGAAAAAGACAAAGAGGAACAAAAGGTTGTGGTTTTTACAGCATGGACACTAAAACAGATGCAGAAAAAAGTGCATTTAGTCACACTTGGATAATTGAAGATATGCTCACGCACACATTATACTTTTCTTACGCAGTTATTGCTTGAAGGCTCACGGCTGTTAATAAAAGCATGCTTTAGTTCATTTTTAGCAGGTTTTCTTTAATATCACCGTAAATTAATGTCAGAGAGAGAGTTATGTTCCCTGCAAAGACAGCAAACACGGCAACATTTGTCTTCAAAGCTGGATAAAATGAGATGAGTTTATTCTTCTCTAAATCACTGAATGTGGTTTAGCAGCACATTATTTTCTTTAACATCGTGTCCACCAAGCAGTTCAGCTCAGTTTGGTACGACACAGATTTAATGGCGTTTCCACAGCCAAAAGTCGGAAACTGTTTCAAAATAACCTATCCATACCGTCCTTCTTTTTTGCTACCCTTCTGTTTGGGTGCTGTGCATAGAGATCCGACCCTAAAAGGTAAGGTTAGAAATACTTAAATAATAGAAACCCTTTCTGAAGTTCCAAACCTCAACTTCAGCCATTATTTTGCAGAAATGTGCATGATTAAAAGTGTCCGCACTGTATGATCCTTCATAAATTGTGTCGTTGTGTGAATTGGGTGGGGTGTAGCTTTGGAGAGTATGCAAAATTGTAAGGTACAGAGCTCCGTAAGCTGTTTACTCAATGCGGTGGCTTGTCCGAGTTGAAAACAAATGAACCGTGTTGGAGTGGACAGGATGGGCCAAAAAGATGTTTACTCAGGAAAAGAGGAGAGAGGAAGGAAAGGAAGGAGAAAAGTCAATGTAGGGGAGGGTCTGGCAATGGAAAGTGAAGAGGAGAATCTTTGAACCTTTGATGAATACGTAAAAGAAAAGTAGGGATATTAAAATAACAATAAGTTTAAAAATCTTTATACGTCATCATATTTATCTCCAGCTTCTTATGTTTTTAATGACTCAATCCATTAGTCTGTAAATATCTGACCTCCATAATGTCATTAATAAAATGTACAATATCAGATACATTTATGTCAAACCAAAAAAGTTTACATGCATTTGTATCCAGACGAAGAAGCAAACACACATGGTGCTTAAAGTAACATCTTTACAAGTCAGAAAACACAGAAACGCCGCCTGATCTAAACTTAGACGAGGGTCCTCTGTTCCTCTCATATTTAGTCTGGCACAGCTTGTATATGTGTGAGGTGTAAACACAGAGAGCTAGTGAGGAGTGATGTCTGTCTATCAGATGTAGACTGTTGTGTTTGCTGTGTGTTTACCTGGAAGAAACATTCCTGGCTTCCCCAATGTGCCGTCCAGCCTGGAAGGAGAGAGAAATACTGACACTGAGAAACGCCAGAACACTGGGCAGATACAGAGTAATGTCATCAGAATGAAGAGAATAGCAGGTTAAACCGCGAGGCCAATATAAATAGAAAAATTCAAACAGACCACAGTGGAAAAAAAACTTCCATGAAAGTTTTGATGTCTAAAAAAATGTTTCTACTTGAGGTGTCAAATAAAAAAATAAAAAACTTTCAGAAGGCCACCCTTGTTTTATGAACTATTAGCAAGTAATCAAAAAATGTACTAGAGCAGGGAAAGTTACCCAGTCTCCATCGCCTCAAATTCTAGGCTGATTATCCACAATAGCATCATATGTTTTTATTATTTCACTTATAGTTAGCAGTGCTTCTGATGCAGTGAAGTTTCTTTGTCTTTCTGTTAAAGGTCTCATATTAAACAGCTTTTCAACTAATTTTATTAAGTATCATAGTTCCCAAAAACCTTTCTGTGAAGTATCTGGTTATAAAGCCACGCTGATTTTATATTTGATCATGCCTCTAAACGCCTCTATTTCAGCCCTGCTGAGAACAGGCAGTTTCTGTGTCTGTAGCTTTAAATGCTAATGAGCTGTGTCTGACCGTGCCTCTCTCTGGAAGGTCTTGTGTGACTCAGGATTTCTTGCACCGTGCACAACTGTTTACTGTGAGAAGCCAGACTCAGAGAGCTGAACAAACCTTTCTGTGGGAGTGTCACACACCTGGGGGAGGGGCTACTGCCCTTTGTGATGTAATCATGAAAAAAAATTAAAAGAAATCTCCGGACCACCTGTTTGAGCACACATTGTCTAAAAAATTGAGCAAGAAATGAAGAGCTTGTACTTTTTTTTTCTTTTGGGGGGGGGGGGGGGGGGGGGGTTTGTGGACAGGCTAGGGATACAATGTAGAGTTAGAAAAATACGATAAAATCTATTTTGCATCATATGTGATCTTTAAAGGTAGGTTTTGTGAAGTTTTGTTTTAAGCCTTATTTAGCGTATACATGATGTAAATAAAAAAACCTAAAAGCATGGTGATTATTAGAGTCTTGAAGCTTTATTACAGTGTAAGTAGTTAAACAGTTAAACATAAAATAATCAACCACTGATTTACAGATTTGCTATGAAGCCCTGCTGGTTTGAGAATTTCACAGCACATTACTGTGCTACAGCTGAATTACTGCGAGTCTGTGTTATGGGGTCCAGGTGATAGTCCTATGTAACTTTGACCCAGTTTGTTACCTAACCGACCTCCTGGATAGGGTAGGGTTTGCAGATTGGACGGAAAAAAAAGAAACTCCCTTAAAAAATGCAGAAAAATGTGCAGCAAAAGGACAAACTGATTCAGTTAAGTGAGGGCTGGACTTTATTAGAGGTCAACAAAGCTCAACACAGTGTAACTAATCAGAGGCTGCTACACCATGTCTCTGCAGGAGGATGATCCCACTGACAGACACTGTTAGGAGCTGTGGAACTACTGACAGCTGAATGAGGACATTTGCAATGAAGACGTCAACTCTTCCTTTTGTCTTCCTGACCCAGTTCAGCCAAGAATGATGTCAGCAGAGCAAGACTAACAACAACACAAACGTTCAATGTTCACTGTGACAGCTCACAGGAGGAATGCACAATATGAGAAAAATGTGCTTTGAGCTATTACATTGTTTAGTGCTGTGATAACAATAATTAGTGTGAAGAATACAAAATGTAATAACTATAACTAACAGTGTCTATATCTACTGTAGCTGCTGTGCTGGATGTTTACACTGTACCTCTGCTTGCAACAAGTTCTCCTGAAACCAAAATAATGCCTTAACGGTCATAACTGTCACTTTGATGCAGAAATGACAAACCACTTAATTTCTTTTCAATGCATTAACATTTTTGCGAATGCTCATGTAATAATAATAATAATAACATTTGTGTTAATTACACAGCTGTACTTCGCAGCACATTTTTGCCAGAAGCACTTAACAGTTCTCTTTCTGCAGAATGGCCCATTTCCCATAAAAATATATACTATCTATGACATGGTTTAGCTTAACAGTTGGCTTCAGGCTGGAAACTAATTATAAATTATAAATCTGTGATGTAGCACCGTGTAGTTCATAGAGCTTCTCCCCTTTTTGCATTCTTCGTACAGGATGGATATAAGTCGGTTCAGCACATCGATCAAAGGTTTGTAGCTGTAAAGAAGAAATCCCTCCACAATGAGGATGTGAGTTTCCTCCTCCTCATTGTCAGACTTTGGGATGATCTCAGTATTCAGGGTGTCATTAATGCCAGGAGATTTCTCAAACTTCACTAGAGGAGTGTGACTATTTCATCCACTAGATGTCACCTTGAAGCTCCAGAGCGAAACTGCTACAGTATTTGACAACGCTTCCGCTATTCAGAAGTCTTTTACTCCTCGAGCGACACACCCTTAATCCTTCTACCTTCATTTTCTCACAAAGGAGTGATAAACAAAGTTGTCCTTGGCTCGAGCTGCTAATGCCTGAAGTCAGCATTGGCTAATATTAGTGTTCTTTAGTTAGCTTGTAGCATCACATTGCATGCAAATTGACACGGACTGGCGGTGATCGAAAAACACTTGTGTGTCATTCAAAGGAGCAGTGAGTAAGTTATTCTTCTTTGTCAAATCCTTGACTAAGACAGTTTTTATACCCAAGAAGAAAGGCCTGCTGTCTCTTTCATGTAAACACGGTTCCAACAACAACAAAGACAGTGGGACTCGGGCTTCGCACTCATTGTTGACAGTAATGACTCAGAGAGACATTTAGGATATTATATACTATATTTATGTGTCAAATACTGCGCATATTCTCCCATGACCTACTTTAAAAAAAATAAAATAAACTAAGCTCTGGCAAGGTATCGGCCTAAACATAAGAAAACAATATCAAAAGAGATGCCTCCTTTTGCAATATATGTAACTGATTGACTAATTTTCACAACAAGGTAAAACATTAATTTGAAGGATTTGTTATGAAAAACAAAATCTAACTAAGGTCGACCCATTTTAAAACGTTTTCTACTCCAATTACCCCCCTTTTTCTGCAACTATGACCTGTCTTACTACACTGCTGATCGAAATGTCAGACACTGAGATTGAGAAAGACAGAGTGTGAAACAAGGTCAAAGTCAGCACCTCCTCTGCAGCTCCTTGATGCGGACCATCATGTTGAGGTGACCCTGGGAATACTGCTCGATCACGTCTCGCACATCATATGGCTTCCGCGCTTGCTGTTGATCAATGCACACACACACACACGCACACACACACACACACACTCACACACACACACACACACACACACACACACAGACACACACACACACACACACACACACACAGGGACACAAAAGCCATTGTCAACTATTACCGCTCCTGCTTGGTCGCCCCGAAAAAAACACCCCCAACCCCCTTGAGGGCAAAGGGTTCATTGTTAACTCATTGTGTGTGTGTGTGTGTGTGTGTGTGTGTGTGTGTGTGTGTGTGTGTGTGTGTGTGTATGTGTATGTGTGTGTATAGAAAGCAATCATGTTAAGGTCCTTTCACAGCTTTGTTTAGTGTGACGTGGATACAAGCAGCGTCAGAAAGAACCCGGTGAACTCTTTAGGGTTCTCCTTGGTATACACTGAGTATAGCCTGCACAGCTGAGATCACTTAGGCCATAATTGAAAACATGGACAACACTTGGAAACGGTAAGAATATAGGAACCATTCTGCAATAACATATAGCATGAAAACGATAGCCAAAGTATTTCAAACATGTTTTTTTTTACTGTTGTACTTAATGCACACAATTTTCTAACATAATTCCGCCGACTGTGGTGCTGTGTGAGGCCATGTCATGCTGTGTGTGTGTGCTAAGTGTGTTCGAGTGCAGTACAGTAAGTGAATTCCTACTGTAGCCCCAGAGACAGGTTAGTAGATTTCCCATGATACTACGCCTGAACTGAAGTGAGCACAAAGAAGACATGCAGGTGCAGGTTGTAGGCATTTACACACAAACATACACATGCACATGGGTGACAATGCAGCTTATGTGTGCCCTTCGGCTCCCCCTCCTTATCCTTGTATACAAACACACTTCATCTACTCTCAATCTGTCTCTCTCTTTATCTTTACATCCCCCAGCTTTTGCCCACGTAGATTTTCTCTCTCCTCTGTCTGTTTTTCTCTTTGCTTACCTGAAATTTCTTCCTGGCCACAAAGTACTGCATTCTGCGGAGGACTTTCACTGCTGATCTCTGGGCATGTGACAACCTGTGACACAGAAAAAAAGACGCATTTAATCTCAGAGAAAAACAATGATGGTAAAGGTCTGCAGATGTTTCCTTGCTGTAAAATGTGAAGTGGTTTGTTTTGGATAGGCTGTACAGTTTAAAAAAAGAGAGAGAGAGAGAGAGAGAGAGAGAGAGAGAGGAGAAAGAAAGACTGCAGTATAAGATTAATATAGTCAGCTCATGCTTCATTCCATGATCGATGGACAATCTGTGTACCAGGCAACAGAAAACCATATGTGGCCCTCCCAAAAGAGCACACATACACAAACAGAAATATGCATCTTGTACACACACGAAAAAAACGTTTAACTCAGATTAATAACTGTTCTTGATCAGCGCCTGTCTTAACCCTCACAAATGTGTTTCTGCAACATGGTGCAAAGTGAAAAAAGAAGAAAACCAGACACTGTTTGCAGAGAGAGGAGACCCAAAGCACACGTCCCTCGGCTCAAAGCAGCACATCTGTGTCAACACGAAAGAAAACCCCACTGGTATGGAGATAAAAACACAGAAACAGAAACCACAGGATGCAAACAACACGCACATTCAAAGGCACATTTGCATACCATACTGTATGGCATGCACTTGTGTTTGTTTCTTTAAAGGAGGCACTGCTTTGTGTGTTGTGTTCTGGTGCTCATGTGATTTATTTATCTGAATGATGAATGCAGGAACATGGCCTTGGATTGTCCATGTGTGACGGCTGTATGTTTGGAGGATGTGAGGATGAAAATGTGTTGCTCAGGGACTGGATTTTTATCAGTCCCAGTGATTGGATAACAGATGGACAGAGCCATACACAGATTCACACCACCCTTGACTTTTTTTTTTTTTTTTTTACTGATGTCTGAGAAAGGGCTGTTCTTGTGTTGTTGGATCATCTCCAAATACATCATGCCTTAATGACTTTATGTTATGTATCTTTAATTTTTTTTTTAAAAACAACAACAACATGGTGGTTAGGAAGACAGCTATGTGTGTTTGAGTTGACATGTTTTACAGTGAAAGCCCACTATGAGGGACAATATATCAGACTGGTGAAAGCCATTATACTTTTTTGCACAATATTCTGCATTTTAATTTCTTTTATAAAACTGGTAAAAACAGGTCTATACTGCTGGCTCAGCAGGACTTACATATCTTTTATTTGTTTCTCTCCCTGTCTTCTATTTCATGTACAGTATGGCTCAGAGGCAGGTGACCTTTCAGCCCTCTGCTGTCAGAGACATCAAAGCTGCAGGCTGTGTGTTTGTCTTCTAGCAGTGCATCTGCTAAGAAGGTGGATTAACAGCAGACCGTTGACACTAGATCCGTGTTGGAGCCATCCAAAGGAGGATGGCAGAAATGGAAAACAGACAGGTGCAATTCCTGTCTGAAAATGAGAATAACAATATGGAAAATGTGAATTCACTGGGTTTTAAAGTGTGTGCTAAATGATCTTCGAAGCTAGAGATCAACGGCCCTCAAAAAAGAAATGAATGACTTCATATGTCGAAGCCTGTGCCTTTGTATGTAGGAGTTGATGTGTGTATCTGTCTGCTGTTTGAACTTCTCTCCATAACTATGTCCAAATCAAAGCAGTCACACCCACATGCACACACATACACACACACACCCTCGCCGCACAAAAACACTCACATACCACCCTACCCCCCTCTCTTAACAAGGGTCTTTGTGGAGTCAACAAGTCGCTCTGAGGTCTTAATTAGGCAGAGGGACAACAAAAGCGCTCAGCAGACAATGCGTTGACATTGGACCATAAAACATGAACATCAAAGGCCGCCGGGCGGCTGTCTTTTTTTTTTCCGCTGCCCCGCATGCGAGGCCTGCCCGAGCTATAGGAGGAAATGCACACAAACAATACCGAACATAAAGACTATGAGGCTCTATTCTGGAAGAAAAAAAAAAGAATAATCTAACACCCCCCCTATTCTCAATCGGAGATGAGGAGAAGGATGTGTTTTTTTCTTTCCAACTCAGAGGCTGGAGCATAATTGGGAAAGAAAACACATGTAGGAAACAAAAAACATGTGCGGTTTTGATCGTCGAACAACTGTACCCGGCTGCCTCCTCGCCCTCCTCCTGTTTCCTGTATTTGACACAAATGCGCACACATGTTCATTGGGTTAAGTGTGATAAAAGAATAACTGTTCAACACCAACCACCCTCCGTCCCTCCCGCCTCTGTAAACATTTGGCACGCAGACACTGATGGCATGTAATTCCCACATCTCTCTGCTGATGCAGCCCCTTTAGACACTTGCTGGCTCTGATTCAGCCTCCGACTCATCCCCTTCTTCCTCCCCCACACTGTCCCGCTTTTCCCTCTTAATGTTTATTTTTCATCTGTGCACAAGACTCGACTCACAGCGTATCTTGGGGATTCCTCTTGAGTCAGCAAACCTCTGATCTTGCCCACAACGACTCCAATATATCTCCCATTGTCCTGCACTGTATGATTCCTTTTTGGATTGGGAACACTGGTTTGTGGGGTGTTTTTAGTTTTATGGATTAAACCCCAACTCCTGGCTCTTCTCAACAGAGTCGCTGTTCTTCATTAGGTCGACTGTAGAAGTCAGCTGTAATTGCAGGAGTCATGAATTGGCCTAGTCTACTTTTTGAAAAGCTGTGACAGATTTAGCCCCACGGCCTCCCCTGCACTAGTCTCTCTTAATACGTTTTCTCCTTTTTCATTTTCAGATGGTCACTTTGGAGATCACTAAGTTGTCAATGGCAACTTCCCCCTCCCACCCTGGCTGTTTGGCAGGGGACCGCCAAATATCCTGTGCTTCCATGGTGCGATGCAATAACGTTGGAGTCAGTCAGGAGAAAGCAGCCTCAGACATCAATGTGCAACGGTCAGGGCCCAGCAAGACGGCTGCCCTGTGTGCGTTTGTGTGCATCAGAGTGTGTGTGTGTGTGTGTGAGTGTGTGTGTGTGTGTGTGTGTGTGTGTGTGTGTGTCAGATAAGCTTTATGACTGGTGCTTTGGTCTATCAAAGAGATGTACTCTTCTTCTGTTCTCCTCAAAACAGACATCCTTTTATCATATCTTGGACGGATAAGACGACTACATTCTTTGGGGGATGTTTGATGTGAAAGTGATGGCATGCCAGAGAGTGTCGTGATGAGGATTATCAAGGCACATTGCTAAGACCCTTTATTGTAAGAGCAGACACTTCCACCATCTAATCAGTATTTTAAATGAATCAGGTTTGGTGCATTTATAACGCTAAGAAAAGCTCCCGTGGATCGACTAGTAGGCTTTTGATATATGAGAAAATAAACTCTACGAGTGGTTTGCATGCAATGAGTACACGCACAGTTCTACGTTGTCATAAGTAACTCTGCACTCCTCTGTGTGTGACCTCCCAGGCTAGGTATTGACAAAAATATGGCTATACATAACATAACATTACATTATATCTCACCCTTTATGAATGTACTAGTTTTACAAGCCTGTGTTCTTAGCATTTACGCTAGCGTTGTTTGCTAACTTCTGCCCATCTTAGTTTACATTGTTACATCATACAAGAGTCTAATAGCAAGACAGCCATCTATTGGTATGGATGTATTTACTCAACCTAAAATACAACACTGCCACATATGATTGTGTAAAAATGCAAGTTTACTTACATGTTCTTACACCTCTAATGTTAATACAGATGTTTTCATGTTGTAAGGTTGAGCGAACAGCATGATTAGCATGATTGATGACATAGTTTAATGTCGTCTTTTTTTGCACATCCAATATCAAAAAGTCAAAAGTATGTAATTATTTAGAAACATATTTTAATTTAGATTTTTCTTGTGTTCAATATATCATTTCTATTAGTGTTACATTGCGGCATCAACATCACTGTTTTTAATCCCAATGTGTCATTCTCCAAAAGCTTTGAGAATGTTAAACTCCCCCACAAGAGGCTCTTCTCTGTTGATTGTTCCTTATTGTGTATTTCACTGACCTTGTGTCAAACATGACATATTCAGAACATGACAAACTGCTGCTCTTCATGCGGTGACTAATCAGTAAGTAAAATATGGCTTTTGATTCAATGGTCCCCCTACTCCCCGAATATGTGTGTGTGTGTGTGTGTGTGTCTGTGTGTCTGTTCCAGTGTTGGAGTTGTTTTCATGTCGCCCCCCCCCCACCAGATCAATGGACGCTGATCAAGACATGCTGGAGACAATGGCAGCAAACAAGCCACATCAAAGACCAGTACCCATTAAGAGCTGATGACAAAGAGAGAACAGAGGGTGCAGTACATGTTTGATGTGTGTGGTCACAGAGAAAAAGAGAGAGAGAGAGAGAGAGAGAGAGAGAGAGAGAGAGAGAGAGAGAGAGAGAGAGAGAAAGAAAGAAAGAGCGAGAAAGAGAGAGAGAGGTTGATATACTGTATCAACTTGACAAAACTTCCATTTTGTTGATGCTTTTGTTTGGATATTTTGTACTGTCTTAATCTAAATGGTACTTTACATCCTGTCTGAATACAAACCTTTTATTTAAAATATTTTCTTTGTATGAGCTGTTTTCGAATCTTAAGCACATCAAAGCTGAAAAGGTCAGAGTCCATGAACTACTTAACAGCGAAAGTTTGAGGAGAGGGTCACAGGGACGCTGGCTAATACAAGACTGGAAGGGTACAGAAGACCTTCAGACGTAGAGGTCGGGTGTGTATGTTTTTCAGGGGGCTTACAGATGTGCAGATTGTGGCCGCTGTGTTGGTCGGTTCTTGAAATAGTTTACACGGTCAGAAGTATGGAATGAGTGATAAACACACAACAGCAGCTGTTTAAACAACAGTGATAATGAGAAAACATGCACAGCCAGCTTGATTACTTTTAAACCTGATGTTTTTGTTTTTCTGCACCAAACCATTAGGAGATGATGTCTCAAAAATAGACATAGACCATATTGAGGTAGTAAAACAGTTTAAGGACTGATGCCCTGATGGTGTCTGTATGTATGTATGTATGTATGTATATATATATATATATGTATGTATGTATGTATATATATATATATATATATATATATATATATATATATATATATATATATATATATATATATATACATATACACATATACACACACATACATACATACATACATACATACATACATACATACATACATACATACATACATACATATATATATATGTGTGTAGAGAGAGAGAGAGAGAGAGAGAGAGAGAGAGAGAGAGAAAGAACTGAGGTATTAGATTTGGAATCAGAAATAGAAAAAAAAGGGATCAGGGCATCTGCACTTTAGATGTTCATCATTATGAACTACATTACTCGAGTTAGTTTACCTATAAAGTCTACTCTTGTTTACATACACAATCCCTACATACCTCAAAAGGTACATGTGAATAAGTCTGCTGACTTGAAGTTCACGGAGGAATCCCACCAATGAAAATAAGAGAGAGAGAGAGAGAGAGAGAGAGAGAGAGAGAGAGAGAGAGAGATGGTCGACATCCTGGTGACCTCAGAACAGTCCCACCCATGTTTAATGTTAATGACGCCAAGTCTCACAACCTGTCATTATTTTAGCAGAACAGAGACAGACTCAGCTCTTTCCCACCACACGGAGGGAAGATTGGAGAGGAGCGCACTTCTAACAAGTCAACTAATGACTTGTGAACTCTTCTTGACACAACTCTGCCTGCCAAATTAGCTAAAGATTGGAGCGAGGAGGTTTCCAGTTAGACGACCGAGAGAATGAAAAACTACAACTGTGGGAAGAATGTTTTTTATGGGAGTAGAAAACCATAAGCAACCAAGACTTCAAGATAAACAAAACATATTATTAGGCCAATAGGTAGTAAAAAAAAAAGGAAACTTTTACCGCAAAATATTCACTTTTTACTGCCATTGCTCCGACAGTCAGTTGTCATATTTTCTTGTTCCTGCCATCAACAACGTGGAAGCAGTTCAGAAAAAACTGTTTTGGAAATTGGTTTCCTCATACACGTGTCCAGACTTATTTAGGTTGTGAGGGTTAGAGTTCTAGGCTGAAGGTGTAGCAGAAAGAGGAGGACATGATTGTAACTGGTCTTCAAAGCAAGCCTAATTAGGGAGTTGTGTAGATTGAGGGTTAATAACCCCTTGGTGCCAGACTGTCCTCTCACCTCAGTGTTTAGCCTAAGGTGTGTCAGTAATGTTGGCATGCCTGTAAAGAAGTGTATCAGAGTTCAAGTTTTCTTCTCAGAGGCCTTTTTTTCCTGTCATTAGTTGTTGTTGAAAAGGTGTTTTGGGTTTTTAAGACAAGCGAGCAGCTCTGTACATCTGAACGATCAACTCCAGACAATTTAAGGACCTGACTTTTCATACATGGCTGGAATTTGATCGAAGTAAATGACTTACACATTGAGCTTGTTGGGCAATAACAAACATTTAACAAACTGGGGAATTCATCTTTGGATGTTAAAACTTTACACCATGGGGCGCTGGTGGCACAGTGGTTGGTGCGCCCTTCCAATGCGCAGAGGCTGTGGTCCTCCAGGAGGGCTGCCAGGGTTCAGTCAATCACACTACAAGGACACACATGCACCAAATAGGGTCAGGGCTGGGACCTGATACCACAGAACAAGGACTGTACTCTTAACACTTCTGCTCTAACATAGCTTTACACAGCATCCATACAACCAATTCCAAATACATCAGCAACTTATATGGACAAACACACCAATGCATTGACATCCAACTCTTACAATCCCTGACTGTGTGGACCAGCATTCTTGAGTGTTAGTGCGTGTGTGGGTATGCGCGTGCGTGTTATGAAGACAGGAGGGCGATTGGGTTTCTCCAGTTTGGAGGATGGGGGTGGGGTAAGGTGGTGAAGAAGGATTTATAATTCATGGCCTAATAGGATTTGTTGCTGTTTAGCAGGATTAGCCATGTTAGAGAAAGAATCTATTTATTGCTGCCGGTTGGGGGGTCCCGTCGCCAGGGTAGGGTGGGATGAGTGGGGAGGGGTTTCAGGGTTGGGTGGTGGTGAGGTGAGATTGGGGGGGTGGCTGCATATTGGTCCGTTAAGTCCCCCCCCCCCCCCCCCCCCCCACCAATAATTTTTTATGGAACAACCTCTGGCAATGAGGCTTCTGAGCTCCCTCCCTTCTCTCAAATTTTAGCCCCGCCCCCTGGCCACCATTTTTGGATTAAACTGGCTACTTCTTTTTCAAAATGCTCTGATAAACCAAGCACATGAGCCCAGTGGTTGGTCATGCCTTCACACATGCTGCTAATGTGTGTTGGTGTGTGTGTATTTCAGGAATAATTAGCGGTAGTACTGGAAGTGGTGGTCACAGACTTGTCCATGTTCATCCTGGCTTAACCCTGGCTTTGGGCCCAGCAGGAGAAGAAGAAGAAGAAGAGAGGAGAGAGAGAAGGAAGAAGAGAAGGAGAGAAGTAGACAAGAAAGGAGAAGATGACCTTTGGGCCTTCTTAGCTAAGGCGCTTCTCTTTTATAAGCCAATCGGTTTAGATTATAAAACCGTGTTTCTTTTCAAACAGGCATTATTCTTTCATTCGTGTGTGGTTGGGGGCTCCCGTGGGGGGCTGACTGACATTAAAGACTGCTGTTTAATTAGGCCTTTCTCCAGTGGTCAGCCTTTTTGTTCCTGCTTTCAGTTACGGGAGGCCTGGTTGGCTTCACTAACGGCCTATAGCAAATTCAGGGCGTCTGTTTGAGTTTGGGAGAAAGAGGGGAAGCAGAGAAACGACGTGTGGAGATAGCAATTTTCATGTTTATTCTTTTTGTGTAGCTTCTTTATCAATACCCTACTATGGATGAGAACGAGAATCACTAAATCCATTGAAATGAACTTTGAGAGGAATTATTCCCAGCAGCTTCAAAGTACAAAGTCTGCAGGAAGTCAACAGGTATTAGTTTAACAAAGTATCTCTATTCATGCTCTTTTATCTCCCTCTCATTTGTTCTACATAGGTTTATGTGAATTCCAAAAAACATCCTCTACATATTGAAGTGAAATAAACCCAGAGGGAGTCATCTCAGCTCCTCTTACCCAAACTAAAACAAATCGACATTTTGTGAGAATTTCAGGAGGACTGCCCCTAAAATCCTCCTGGTCCAGTTGTACATGCACCACAGAGAGGGGGCTATGCTCCTAAAATGGGAAGTGGGCCGGGTGTTCTACTGAAGTGAGACCTGATGTAGAAAGAATGACGTGCAAGTGGCGAAGGAATAAACAGTCCTCTATACTGTAGGACACTATAATGTGAATGTTGTGTAGTTCGACAGGTTCATAATTTCATCAAAAGAGCGAGGAGAAGAAGATACGAGAGAACATAAACTGTTGCAGACCACAGGCACAGAGGTCACGTGCAGACAGTCTACAGTGGTGTTGAGATTGCAGAGAATAAACGTCACCATCCCCTCCAACTTGCTCGGGTTGAATTCTCTTGATAACATCATGATGCATTCCCACATCAGCTCACTCTGACTTTCTGCTGAGAAAATACTGGGAAGCTGGCACGAGAAACTCCTGATAAAGTCCGAGTAAAAAAAATCAGTTTGTTTACATTCACACATTCACCCTGAAAACTTCAGGATTTCTGTGCAGGCAATACGCATTATGTGTATTTGTAGTTGTGAGAGGTGTCTGCTTTGAGGTACATTTATGCAATGACAGGCATTGACAAGTTAGGACCTCAATGATTTAAAACTGTCTGGATGTGATGTGTTAAAAGGGTGCGAGGAGAGGAGAGTGAGGCCAAGCACCACACGACTGGCTTCTTCAAAAAATGCATGTAGAGGAAATGAGTGGGAAAGGAGCACGAATGAACAACCTAATCAGCGTATGTGTGTCTCTGCTTTTTCCCCAATTTGCACAGTGATAAAAGATCAGAGGCCAGCTCATAAAAACAGACAAACAAATTAAGACACAGAAACAGAATAATAAAAAGAAGAGGGCAGATAGATGACGCTGAGACCGTCTTTGCTTTAACAGCTTCCGTTCCTACTGTAGTCCACCGTACAATTAGCGCCCTGTCGCTGCCTCCAGGTCGCTCCCTGTCTGAACGGTAATTACACGAGCAGTCCAAACACCTAGAAGCAGACAAGACGAGGTTGTTTTGTCTTTAAGGGATCAGGAGAGCTCTAGCTGAACCAATCACAGAACCGTTAGATATCTTCTAGGAGCTGTTAAGAGTCAGTTTTACCAGAGCTGCAGACTTGAGACTTACATCAGAGATCAGGACATGAAACTTACTGTGAAACTTGCTTAAGACTTTGAAAGACTTAATCTGACTTTAAGCTTAAAGGGACACATGCAAAATTAAGTCTTGTCAGCTGCCATGTCTTAAATCATTCAAAGACTTCCAGACGTGTTTTTTTAAGTAAGGAATAAGGTCTGACACTTTGTGGTTTTTCAACAAATAAGTGGAACATGTTAACCTGGTTAGCTTTTATTATTTCCTCTACTTCTCCCTCAATGGAAAATATCTCATCGTCATGCCGGACATGCACTTTTTTTTTTCCCCCTCGTTGAACTGCTGTTATCTGTCTGACATTTGTGATGTCAGACGGATGTCAGATTTTAGCTAATTACTGAGAAGATTTCCGCTTCAACCATTGAAAATAAATAAATGTTTTAAGCTCTGTGTTTGTCTTTTCATTTGATCTCAGCAATAAGGAAAGAAAATACGTTTAATGCTGGATTTTGAGTGCACTGTGCACTTAAACTCAGGCATCACAGTCTGAGGGACAAAAAAGTAAGATTCATAATCAAGTAGAAGGGAGCTTTGACCTAAGGCCTAGATATTCAGAGGATAGATATGAAAGTATGTGAAGACTTAAAACTTGATATGACTTGTCCTTGTCCATAAGAAGCTGTAAAAACAGATATTTCCATCCCTCTCTCACTGCCCACCTGGCTCACTTTGCTCCCTCACTCAGCCAAATGCGTCTGTTTTACTGGTAGAATCCTGAACTTTTTCATGGTTTAATGCTTAGAACTCTGTTTTTAAGTGTCTACGCAGATTAAATATAAATTTCATATTATTAAACGTTACCAGCAGGCTTCTTCTTTTTTTTTTTTTTGGTGTAATCTTTCTCTATTTGCTGTGGCTTGCTGCCGGGACTGCACAGTGATTGTTGAAGGTTTGTTGAATCTAAACAAAAACTTTACACTTACAGTAACCTTATCAGTTAAGGGTCACTATGAAGGTTTTTGCAGAATAAGCTGAGCACAGGGTTATGTTACTGGAACAAATGGCAGAATTTGACCAAAATGAGGAACACTTACATACAGAAAGGCTAACTACAGGCGGTTGAGGTCAGAAAGTGATTCTTGCTTGCTGCTCTAGCGGGATCAGGTGACTGTACACGGAGAGTTCACAGGACCCAGGAGGAGGTGAAAGACGATCAGAGGGCTCTGCGGCTGCAGTGGGGTCTCTTATGGTCATATCGACGTTCCAAGTGTTCTTTGGTGAGGTGTGATATGAGAGAGGAGTGTGTTATGGGTGCATTACAGGCCTGTATCACTTC
>NC_136696.1:22615268-22675941 GCF_947650265.1 Symphodus melops | reverse complement strand
GAAATCTAATTTGAGTGGGAGAACAAACAATAGCCAGAACGTTTTGGACCATTTTCAAAAACAGGAGCGGCTGCCAACCTTCAGAACAGAACACAAAGAACAGAGTGTCTGATTTATAAGCGCTGAGGAGAAAACCAAAGTCCAAATCCAAACAAAACGCCAGAAAATATTTATGTTTATTGGAATAAAAGATTAAAGGAAAAAAAAGAAAAGAAATGATCTATACTCATGACAGTAAATTTAGCCTCAGCTTGGGGCCATGTTTTAGCACACAAACAGGAGACTGAGACAGAGAATCAATCAAGGACATGCACTTTTTTGTTGTAACTGATGTAATGCTACCTTGGTGTAACAACAATGACCTAATAACACGCGGCAGTCTGCAAGACATGTTAATGAATATGATGAAAAGTGACTTTCAGCGCTACCCTGCACTGACAGACTGGAAAAACAGACATGCTGGCCCATTGCCCAGAGCATTAAATGACAAATGGAGGTTTAGAGGCTTTTATTTGTCATAATACTAAACTAACTTTAGATAAGCTGATATCTGTCAGCAAGCTTCTCCTAAAGTCGCCTACACTGCATTATGCAAGGTTGAAACCAATCAGCAAAACTAGTATGACGAAGAAGAAGAAGAAGAAGAAGAAGAAGAAGAAGAAGAAGAAGAAGAAGAAGAAGAAGAAGAAGAAGAAGAAGAAGAAGAAGAAGAAGAAGAAGAAGAAGAAGAAGAAGAAGAAGAAGAAGAAAGAAGAAGAAGAAGAAGAAGAAGAAGAAGAAGAAAGAAGAAGAAGAAGAAGAAGAAGAAGAAGAAGAAGAAGAAGAAGAAGAAGAAGAAGAAGAAGAAGAAGAAGAAGAAGAAGAAGAAGAAGAAGAAGAAGAAGAAGAAGAAGAAGAAGAAGAAGAAGAGACAAAAACGATTAGAGGCCCTTGATAAGAAAAAATAGATTGAGAACTAGATGAAAAAGAAAAGTGGGGATTCATCTGGTGTTCAAAGTGCTCGGTTATCTGAAATGAAGGTTCTGGGAACCGGGGTGCAAAGCCATAATTGGATGCTTGTCCCCAGCCAATTTTTCAGAGCAAATTATCAACGCATGGGTTGGATCGCTGGGACCACATTATGGAGGTGGGAACAGTGGGAGCTTTGAGGGGCCAGCGTGACGTGCTAAAAGAATCATTTAGCACGCCATGATAACGGCCAGCAGCATGTGATGGATGGAGCCATGCATGTGCTGCTGCTGCCAGGTAGCCCTGCTGACTCACTGCAGCGGTACGCAACACTAATAAAGACTCGGGCATCAGGAGATGTGTGTATATTTGTGTATGTGATTGGGTGTTTGTGTGTGTGTGTGTGTGTGTTTAAGCGTGGCACAGGCGGAAAGCGCAGAGCTTTGTTCTATCTCTGAATGTGAGCGTAAAATGATGACTGTGCATGTTGCTTTTGGAAAAGGCTTCTGCACCATGCCATCTCGGCCAAGGCCCGCCCCCCTGGGCCCTCCTCTATTTCCAAAAACAAACCATCATTCACAGCTTGCCGGTCCAAAGTCACAAAATAAAACAGGCAGAAGAAATATACTCTGGTTAAAAATAACAATGGAAGCGTAATCATTTCAAGCTTTATATTTGTTGACACAGATACTATGCAAAGGCGCTTCTTCAAACTCAGAGATTAGAGAGCTTGAATGTTGCATGCTGCCATTGTCATTACTGCAGTGCAATTAAGGTCTGCAGTTTATACTGTGCAAGAGTGTGTGTTTATGTGGCTAAACTTATAGAGCAGTGAAATGAAAGGAGTTCCATAAGGCAGCCAGTGTTCTGAAATAAATATTTAAGATTGATATACTGCACAGACAATGTGAAGTAAACGGCAGCTTTCAGGTTCTGGAAAAATCCTGTAGTAATCACAGCTATAAAGTTCTCAAGTTTTGGATTTTGCTTATAGTTTTAGATTACGTGAGCGGACTTCAAGTTATTGTGAATTTGATACAGCTCTGCAGAGTTTTGCTTTGGCTGACATGTTTACCGAGCCACAGGCCGGTGGCGTCGCTGATTTTGTAGGATTGAGAGCACTTTTCCATGACAAAGTGACTGCAAAAAAACAATGCATCAAGAAATGGCATAACACAACTTTATAAAGCATCCGGGAGTCATTTTTTAAATTTTGTTCTGCTATTTTTAGAGGAGTACTGTTGTAATGTTGATCAAATCCCGCAGCTGTCCCAACCTCATTACTGCATTGTATAAAGTGTGTGATTTATTGTCTTGATCATTGTTCTATTTGGGTAGTTTAAATAAAAAAACACATCTTATCATTACCAAAGCTTTCTCAGGGTCTAATTGATCAATGTTTTTCGAGGATTTAAAGTAGAGGGCTCTGTGTGCTGTAGTTGGCCTGCAGCCAGTCCAGAATGGAGCACATATCATACATGAAATCCTCTCCATGCAGGAGGCGAGGCAGACCTGCATGAGCTTTCAGGAGAGGCTGTATGGTGCACACTGTTGCACTCTGGGAAATACAACCTCACATAGGCACAACACACCCAGCAAAAATACATCATGTGTATTCAACGGTCCTCACAGATAAGGATAGACATACGCTCACAAAAAAATGTTTCTGATAGAAAAAACAGAGAGAAAAAGAAAGTGGTGGGGGGGGGGGGGGGGGGCAAGAAAAGAGAAAGAGCGAGAGAAAGGGCAGTGGGAGAAAGAGTGTAAGATAAAGAGGCTGAAAGAAGGGCTTGACAAACAAAAGAAAAGTCAGTTACACACGGGGAGCGAGGAGGGCAAGGAAAAAAAAGCTCTGAAAAAACAAAATCAGCACAAAAAAGAAGAAGAAAAAAACAGAAGAAGGGGGGGGGGCAGAGAGGGAAACAATCTGCAGCCTCTGAGTGGGAGGAGTGAGAAGAAGACGCAGCAAGAGAGAAAGAAAGAGAGAAGAGAAATGTAGAGAAAAAGAGAGAGAGAGAGAGAGACAGCACAGGAGGTAGGAGGTAGGAGGTAGGAGGAGGGTGTCAGGGCTAGGGGTGATTAAGCCCGGGGTCTCCTCTCTGCAGAGACACGTGCGCAGACTTAATCAAGTCGACGCCAGCCAGCCACATTTCCACATTACTCGCTGGCCGCCTGCCTGACAGGTCCGAAAAGAAGAGGGAAGGAGAGGAGAGGAGCTCAAGGAGTCCGGCCTCCCCACACACACACACACACACACACACACACACACACACACACCCACACCCACACACCCAACCTCTCCGCCTCTTACTCCTTCTTCGTCCTCCTCGACTTTTACCACCCCCAGGACCCTGGAGCCGTGCCAGAACACATGTGAGCTGCATGGAGGGAGTGGTAGGTGGAAGTTAGGGAGCAGAAATACTACTGACTCTGCTCGAGACCCTTTTTACGCAAGAACTCCCGGCATTGGGCAGACATTTTCAGGACATCCAGGCCCTAATATTTTCAGGGAATTTTATTTCACACACTTTGTAACACCAGTTATAATCCAACCAATCTCGAACCGCTGAGGCACACCGGGTGTGTTGAAAAAAAAGCAGCAGAAAAGTGTGTCCTGCTTGTGACGTGGTGGTCAAAGAGCTATATCCTCCTCAATACAAAGGACACCAGGGCTTCCAAAAAGTAGCTATTTTCCCAACTATTGTTTCGTTCACTGATGATTTGCAGCTTTTTACAGATTTGCAGACAGCGCTTTTTTCAGAGCGCAGTGCATGTTAAATGTCGTGAGCTGGAGATAACTGCGCCTCCTGATATGTGAACAAATGGTGCATGATGACCATCTTTTAACGTTGAAGAAGCCTGAGGAGTTACAGCTATTGTATAGTGTTTTTATACAAGAAATCATAGCAAATCATGGTTTGAATGTTTCACAGTCATTTCTGGCAGGAAATGTTAACCTTGTTTGAGCGTGACATCAGTGAGTGTGTTTGTTTCTCTTTAACTCAGACACAACACTCATGCTGAAAGTGCTCACCCACAACCACAATCTGTGAGTTTCAAATACTGTTTTTTTTTTTTTCATCTTTGACATCCTCTCCCTCACTAAATGAAATGGTGCAGCCTTTTTTATCTCTCTTTTTTTCTCCTCTCCTTCACTTCTTCTTCGTCTCTCTTATGTCACATTCACGCTCCTTTTTTCTCTCTGGTTGCTGGAGGCCGAGTGAGTTCGGGCCCAGGGTGAGGTGTAGCAATGTCATTCAATAAGCAGCTTAACTTCAGCACACACGCCACAGAGAACGGCCTGCACAGGACCCCACACTACAAAAAATGTCCAACAAGGAGAGGTTTTTTTCTATTAGTCTGAATCAGAATTAATATACCTGAACATTAACCCCTCTACTTTGAGCTAATGTCAAACTGATGAAAAAGAAACCACAATTCACATTTAAAGTAATTGAAGACATGATGAATGTTTTTGAGTTATATGTTCCATCTTTGCATTTTTGCAGAAGTTCAGGGTTTGTTTTTTTGTTTTGTTTTTTTACATCACTGAGTACTGCTTACAACATTTCCAGTGGATGGGTAATGGGTCAACTTCTAATCTCCCAAGAGTCCCTGATAGAGATGCAAACAGAGACACATTTGGTTTGTGAACAACTACTGAGGTGTAATTTCAATGTTCCAAAGAAACAAGGTCCGGTCTGTGCCGGTCTAATCTCTGCTCAAATTATGCACAGGTGGTTTGCTCTGATAAGGATAGGAGGTGTAGATACAGTGTGTGTGTGTGTGTGTGTGTGTGTGTGTGTGTGTGTGTCTCCTCTGGCACTGTATCAAGCACAAAGCTCAGCACTAAACATATGCATGTGTGCGCACAGAATTGCACACACGCACACACACAAGGGGGCCTTCAGTGGTCTCCTGTGACCTGTGAGTGAGGGCTAATTAAGTGAGGGGAGATGACAATGAACAAGGGCCTCCCATAGGCCAAGCCATCACTCAGGCTCGCTGTAATGAACACCCACCTACAGGTGTGCTTATCCCGACACACACTGCAGACAAATACCTCCTTTCACACATACGTTTGCACACTGCGGCCTTATGCACACTACATTGTTACTAATGCATGCACACACATATGGTAGCAATACACTGGAGAAAAAGCAGTATGCACATATGGACCCACACATACATGGAGAGTGCAGAGTTGTGCAGCAGCTCTGTAAGCACTCGGCTTTTGTTTTGCTGAGGGATGTCACAACTGCAGCACTGACAGTTCATTAGAGACGAGTCTGCAATAACATCTGTCACCTGCTCTGCTGGACATCAAGCTCCACTAACTTTTTATGCAGGCTTAAAACAAATGTTGTTACACTGGAGAAGCCAAAGTTGTTATTTGCAGTTTCCATTTTCTTATGAGATAACTAATTCCCCTTTAAAAAAAAAAAAAAAGATAATATTTCTTTGTTGGCAATCGGGTGCCATCGATCATCTATGGCATTTTTAACTCGATCAAGGCTCTCAGGAAATGGTAACCAAATCTTCTCTCCACGCCTCAGTGTTTTCATTTCACAATTCAATTTGGAATGAGTAATGTTAAAGCAGCCTTACTTAAATGTGTTTCCCTCACAGATTAAGACCAGGTCTCCCCTGATGACTCTCCTTTTCCATTTCCAATGAATGATTAAACTTCATCACTTCATTTCCTTGGAACGTGCCAGGTTGAGCGCCATGGCCGTGCCTGGAGCACAACTTCTGCTCTGCGTTTTATGCCCTTCATTAATGAAGCCTAATTGCTTCTGAAAAAGAAATAAATAAGGCAGCCAGCGGAGCGCATCCTTCTCTTAACGGATTATTTCCTCCTTGAAAACAATAACAGAATGTTCTGGTTTGTTCTCTGGGGGCCAGTTAAAGACTCTCGGCTGGAATATTTGTTACAGACGGGTTAGAAATGGTCCTCGTTGAGTCCTCCAGAGCTGTGTCTAACAAATGACACTGGAAAGAGATCGAGAGGAATGAGAGCTCATTTGTTCTGAAATATAATATATTCTCATGTCGCAGTAGTCATCCGGAAAACTAGCCTTGGAAAAACATTACTGAAACATGGAACTATGTCCAACTTTGATGAGTTTGAAGCTCACACAATCCCTGTTGGCACAATCACTATTCTGCATGTAATGAGAGAGGCCTCTAGCCAAAACAAAGGCAACCCGTTCAAAAGAACATGTTTTTTTTTTTTTGTCCTTTCTTCCCTGGTCTTTCTAGTAATGTGACGACAGGAAATGAGTCTCGACATCAAAGTCTGATGAGGAAGTGACTCTCTTCCCCTCTTCTGTGTGGAGCTGTCAACTACACCTGATGGGAAAACTCACAGACCTACATGTACAAACACTGAGGCGTTTTGTTTCCTCCTTCAACGTTAACCGAGATATTACCAGATGCTGTAATGGCAGATTGGGGCCACAAACAGCTTTTCAAGCCACTGAAGGTTTTATATGGTGGGAGGGTTTGCACTTTGTATGAGAGGCTCGGGCAAATATTTAGCCTGCCACTGGTATAAAATGCAAATGACACAGTACAACAGAAATACCTGTGTAGCTACCCAGGTGATCGCCAGCCTGGCTCCATAGGATGTAAATACAGTAATCACTCACAGGCCTCATGGACACCAAGGGGAGTCAGTGAAGTAGTCTTCTTAGTTTTTACTGGATAATGATTCATGGCTAAAAATAAACTTAAGCTCACACAGCGGCACTGGGATGACACAACCAATCAGAGAGGCCATGAGAATGTTTCTAAGAGAATTAGAGTGGACGTAAATATTTGTTGCTCTGTGATGATGAAAGCGGGGTTTATTTGAGCGGGAGACACAATAAAGAGGAACATGGACAACAAAATGCCTTCAGGGAACAAGAATGGAGTTCAAGAAGAAAGTGTGGAAGAAAAGGGATGGGTCGCATTTTCAGTTGACCTCCACGTCCCCTTGTGTCACTGATGAGAACGAAAGGCCTCAGAGCATGCAGAAAGAAACACCTCCTCTGTTTACACTGAGCGGTCTGACAGTGCGGACAGCAACCATCGCTGAACTCTGGGAGAGATCAAACAGGGAGGGGGAAATCAAGAAATGCAAGAGAAAAGGTACGGACAAGTAGAAATGTGTCAGAGAGGGTGGGGGAATGAGACTGAGAAAGAAACAAGAACTGAGAGATGACAGGAGGGAGGGAGGGAAGAAGAGGGAGAGTGCCCCCTACAGAGAGGACAGAATACTCAAACTGGAATGACCTTGATGCAGAGTGAAAAAATGAAAAAAAGGCTCAGTGTGCTGTGTCTGATGCAACAACACAAGGTATTACTAAGTCAACAAGTGTTGAATAAATATGCTCTTTACACCACATTTAAATATTATTGACAGTTTATTAATGTTGATCTTAAACGATAGCAGTTACTTTATAAGTAAATAAATCATAGACCAATAGATCATTTATTTACCTGCTAGCTGAACTACAATTCAATTAAAAAAACTTTATTTGTCCCTGGGGGAACAATTCAAAAGCACAGCGAGCAGTAAATTAACAACAGTGCAGGTAGATGGCTCCTGTTTAAGTTCAACCTTCTCTTGTAAATGTTTAAATGCCCTAAACCAGCCGATATGCGAGGCATAGCCTCTTACGCACATGTGAAAAGAAAAAAAGAAAAAAGATGGCCTCCTCATCTCCACATGTGTCTCCCCTCATGTATGCGTTTGTGTATTTATGTGACTTATGTGCATGTGTTTGTGCTCGCTGTGAGCGTGTGTCAGGCTGCGCGAGTGTTTAAATGGATTTTCCAGAGGCCTGCTATACCAGTGCCATGTGTGAGAGGTTCTTTCCCTCGTATATTGGCCGTGACCCCTCCCTCCCTCGCTGCGCAGCATGGCAGCCGGCAGCACCTGCTGCACCGTAAACACACCTGCAACGCAGTAAAACCATGGAAACACAGTACAATAGGGTGGACCACATGGCTGCACAAAGACTACACACAGCAGCTTCCTGTCCTGCCTTGGACACATTTTAGGCTGGACAATGTAATTGATAGTGTTTCATCAAAACCAGGGATCATTCTTGAGACATAAAAGAAGATAATATGTGAGCGTAGTGCTGCTTATAATAGAGAAAATGTGTTTTCGTTTCTATTGATTAGAAACAACAAATTGACCTAAAAATGAGACCTTTAGCCAGCATATGGTCAGCACGCAGCACGGCTGCACAGCCTCCCTCTTTCCAGCAGAAACCTTGACCTCAGTGGTTTTTTTCTGAGGTCCTTGTAGTTGTGTTGCTGGCACTTCTCTTCACTGAGGAGAGGACTGGACTAACTCAAAGGACTAGCACTGGCTTTGGCTATTAAAACAGGACTTTTTTTTCTCCCTTTATTTTCTTGTTTGAACTTTTCTTTCTTTTAGTAAAGGATACATCCGAAAGAATCGCATTATTCTTTTATGTTTAACTGAACAAAGAATTAAATTATTTCTTTGATAAGAGCACGGACAGGAGGGAGACAGAGCGGGGAGTGGACCGCCCGCTTGGAAGACTACAGCCTATGCATGGGTGCATCCCAACTGCTAGGCCAGCCAACGTCCCCTTCTCAGCACTTCCATCATATCATTAAAATTTGCTATGTGAATATAACACAATGAGAATTCGTGAACGCTTGCCTTCTTTGCTGGATACTTCCAAAAAGTCATCATAGCGTGGGGAGTAATCGCGTTTCATTCACATTCACATTCACACCCTGCAAACTTGTTGGCCTCATCTTTTCCAAATCACAGCAGCCCACATGTGGAAATCTGGCAGGACTGGCAGCTGTTTCGTTTAATTAATTCCAAGTAAGTCTTGTTGCCTGCGGGCCAACAGAGACAGCTGTCAATAAAGAGAGAGGAGTATGCTGACTGATACGTACAGCACCATCGTGTAAAAAGACCCCGAGAGAAATCGAGCAGCAAAACAAACCCACCGCAGGCCCTCACTCGCTGCTCGGTGACTAAACAGCTTGTAAACCACACCTAAACTTTTGACAGCTTTGCCTCTGAAAACACATGTGCCTCGTAACAATAAAACACAAATGAAGGAACATAAGAAAAATAAATAAAAAGGAAGAAAAAAAAAAAAGCAATAAGAACAACATCTGCTTGGTTGGTGATTATTTTCCCCTTCTCTTTTATAAAGGAAAATCAAGAGGAAGATTGCTGTTGGGTTCAGTGGTAATGGTGTGATTAAATTTGAATGTTTATTTGGGTTTGTTACACTGACAGGATGGGTGACAGGTGCTGAAAGCAGGTCCAAGTATGGACCGGATGATGGTTTTCAGATGATGGCTTCTTTTTTCCAGAACCCCAAGCTGCTGGAGCGAGCCCAGCTGGCTGACTCCAGGAGCACAGGACTGTTTTTCTCTCACTCTCAGCTAATTTCTTCTTCTTTTCCTTCTCCCAATATCCATCTCTCTTCCCCCTCAGACCCCACCCCAGCCTCCCGCGCCAACTTCTCTGGAAGTTCCTAATAAGACTCTAAGCTGCAAAGGAAAATATGGCTCCTAAACATCGGGGCTTTGGCCAAAGTAACCTGATACAATCTTAGCCTGTCAGTGATAAATACTGTAGGAACAACGTCTGTCATGTGTTTCTTTCAGCAGTGAGAGAATAATATCCAAACCTTTCATGTGTAGTGTATACTAGGAGGGTGTTGTGTGTGTGTGTCCTCTGTTTCATATAAGGATACATGTCACAAATAACCCTATATGGTTCCTCATGTTTGTGTGTCTAAGTGTGTGCGCTCAGAAGTCGTCCATTAAGACCAGTCAGTCAGCCGGTGAGTCATTAGGAGCCCAGTTGTCACTTGTGGGCCTGGAGGTCATTCATCACCTTACAGGCCCACGGGACAGGGACAGGGGAGCTCCTACTCTGCAACACACACACACACACACACACACACACACACACACACACACACACACACACAAAACATTTCCATCAGACTAAATAAGGCGCCAGGAGGTTTGGTACGACGAAGGCAACTTGAGATGTCTGCATGTAAAAGACACAAGACACAAAAAAATATACACACTGCTAAAAAGCTCTATTGCTCATTCAGATGTTTCTGCTCCTTAAGTGCACTTGCACGTTGAAGGTTTCTGTCCCCTTCTTGTGACTTTTATTGTACATGTAACAGAGTTTGCCACATAATAAAAAAGGCTTTTTACAGGGCCTAGGACTGTCGGTGGAAGGGGTAGGTGCAAAGAACAACGTTAATATCCAATATCACCACTCTGCTCAGGGCCCCTTTTTATGATAATGCATCACACATGACTGAGTATAACAACCGTTTTTTTGTTGTAACGATTAGGCAGGTTAATTTGTAATGCCAGTCAAGTCTTTGACCGGAAAAATTGAAAGATGGTTACCACCTAGTGACGAAAGTCTTGGCTTTCAAACTTAAAAAGCGTTTGTGCCATAACAGCAGGAGATTGGCAGGGCTCCATCTTTAGGCCTTTCACCCTTTTAACCTGAAGTTTAAAATGTTTAAAACAAAATCTTTCCAGTGGTCTTAATCTATCTGAGCTACAATTCAAGACAAAACACCTTAATTTCACATCCTTTTCATTGTTGCTGATTGTAAAGCTTTGCCAGAAACTGAACATAATATCAGTTTGAAAGTTTCCTCTGCGTGACTGGCGCTTGTGGGAGCTGAGATTTGAACCGAGTATATCACAAGTCCCTGATTTAATCTCGTAATAGTCGGCTTTAATGTCCAAATGCAAGACATATGTGGCTTCGCTTTGGTTCGCTCAGCCGGGCCACGTAGACCCAATCTCCTAGGGCAAGACCCAGGAAAGGGAATTTGCATTGGAACTGAGGCGTTCATGCTAGTTTAGTTTGACGCTAATTAGCCGAGACATCATAAGCACCCCTTGGTTAGCAGATTGAGAGGCGCTGTTACAGAAGATGAGCATTTAGAGAAATACATGTTTCAAAGTTGTTTGACAGTGAGATGACAAACACTGAACGGGTGCTGAGAAGCATGAGCTCAAATAATGTAGGAAGTTCTGTCATACATTTAGTTCCATTTCTAAACAAATGCAAAGAGCACAAATATTTCTGTAATGTGTTTGGCTTTTCATCCAATTGAACTGTGAACTACTCCAAAACAAACACTGAGTCTGTGTCAGAAGTTCATCTCCCTCACTTTGTCACACACAGAATCAGATCATACACACACAAACAAAGTCTGCTTTTGGTGGCAGTGCAAATGTTCTACAAAACACACACACACACACACACACACACACACACACACACACACAGAGCAGCAGCAGAGGGAGTGTTGTGACTGCGAAAGGAAGAGCAGGGATTAGTTTAAAGCAACAAACCCGGGGGGAGCCTCAGTTAATATGGACAATGATATGGATCCTCCTCTCCTGTTCGGTCACTATCGTCTCCTCTGCTGCACTCACCTCTCCCTTTAATCCCTTTGAATACACATCCATCCCCTGTTACTTCATATTTGAAACTCATTCAGATGTATGAAAACACCCATACAGCAGTGCACACATTATAGACATAACATAAACAAGCAAACAAGAAATTAAAATAATGTCTAATCATATAGCATGCTACATTTTTGTTTATTGAGAAAGTACAACATTTGCCCCTGAATTGTATTTGAGTAAAGCTAAAAGGTATAATATAATCAAGTGATTACAAGTACCTCAAAAGTCCATTTTAATTGATGATGTGATGAGATGTGGTATAGTATGGTCTGACTTGGTATTGAATGCAATGGGATAGGTATTGTGAAAATGCTTTTACTTTTTACAGCCGAGACTCATGAGACATGATAAAAGACAGACAGAAATAGCAGACAAACTGAACTACATTTAATGCCACTGTCTTGTGTCATATGCAGACTACAACAGGCGTCTTCATCACGAGCAGCCTGACATGCTGCGTTAATCCAAATCCACCTTTGATAAAGAGAAAAATATCCGTTTTAGACAAACCAGGAAGGACAAATTCATTTTACTGGTTTGAGAGTACTTTCATTACCGGTGTCCACGCTTTTGAATACACTTTATTGAACATGCTTGTATTGATTCAACGGACACTGGCCTGTTGGCTGTTACTAAGCCAGGAATACAAGCTCTTGAGAAGTTGCTTTTAATGTCCTCGGCCTGCCAGAGGACCAACGCTTCAGGTGTAGCTTTGCTGCTTTCACATACCGGTACATATTCTTTAATTCATACACTCGGACCCCAGCACTTTGGATCTCAGTTTTGAAAAATGCATGGCTGGGCGCGCTGGTGGCGCAGCGGTAGCGCGTGCGGCCCATGTATTGAGGCTCAGTCCTCGCGCGTCCGGCCCGGGTTTGCGTCCGGCCTCTGACTCATTTCCTGCATTTCTCTCCCCACTCTCTCTCCCTGATTTCTGCCTCTATCCACTTTCCTTTCTATAATAAAGGCATAAAGGCCAAATATAAATCTTTAAAAAAAAAAAAAAAAGCATGACTGCTCTGATGTTTCTGCTCAATCATCACTTTCAATCATGTATATTGACATATATGTTTGTGGGTAAGGTCTGAACGTCTACATTTTTTCAAACAGGTAATGTGTACATCCACTGTAAAAAAATAGATTATTTGCTGTAGCACAAAATACAATTATTGGTGTGTCATTGCCTGTTCTGTGAGAGGATTATCCAGTGATCACAGCACATACGCAGCCAGCACAGATCCCGCTGACCTGACTGCATGGTTTTGCACAGCGTGTGACCGGATGGATTCCTTTTTGTCCCCACAACAGGAACGGACCTGAGAGCGGTGTGGGAATGAGGAGGGGAAGTAGGGATTTGGGTTGCACATCCACTGCTTCCAGCTCACTGGCTGTGGGAGAGTTATTGTAGCTACTGGCTGCAGCAGCTATCAGCTCTGGCTGGAACTGGTTAGGGATTGTTCATAACAACAATGAAAACACTGGTGGGATTATTGACAGTACAAATGCTATTGACGAAAAAGTTGTACAGACAATAATGTCTGCCAATCTAAAAAAACAAAAAACAAAAAAACCCCAGTTATTTTAAGTTGTGCAATTCTTCAGGTGTGTTCGTAATAGCATAATGTAAAGCTAAGTCAACCATTAGCTCCTTTAGCCTGCTTGATTAGGAGGCACATCCTGGATTAACATTAAACAAACACACACACAAACATACTGGACTGCAGATGCCACTTCCACTGGAGTGTGTAGCCTGTCTGTCACTCAACATTCCCTGAATTGGAGCGAGTACATTCATAAAGGATATGGTCTCATGACAAACAGGAGAGGTTTGAACTGGCAGCCAAGAGCCACTGGCTGCACTTCCTGCCTCTGTGCATGTGTTTTTGCGAGGTGCTTTTTCTAATTATACTTTGTGTAAACCTATGAAGTACAATGTGTAGTGCATGTGTGCATTTCTGTGCCTACATTCTGCTTTTTTCAGGAGGGTTCACATGAGGCTGGAAAGGCCCTCTAATGCCAGTGTGTGTGAGTGGAAAACTCCAGCACAATGGGACCGAGCTGGGCCTTCAGACTGGCCCACCGCCATCACTAACAGAGCAATGAGTGTGTTAGTTTGCAACAAAGAAAACAGCTCTTACCGTCAATCAGAGTTAGTAGAATTAAATCTGGTTTCCTGTATATTCCTCTGAGGCAAACATATGCAAAGTGTTATGGCCCAACTGTTAGGGCACACACAAAGAGGGACTAAAATAAACTGATTTCACTAAAAAAAGATTCTTTTTGTCAACATGGTTTCCTTCTTAGTATCATGAATTCCTCCCATAATCAGGATTGTTATTGGATGGATGGATAATTGATTTTACTGATTAGGTCTGGCAAGGAGTCTACTATTTACATAATTTAGGCTTTGTAACTATTTCAGCATCACCACAAACCTAAATCGTTACTCAGAAATATATTTATTGAGAATATACTGTATTTGATAGCTGCTTTATTAATGTATAAATGTAACATATTACCATCTACCTCCACCATGACTGATTAAAATGAACATTGCACATAGAGCAACCGGCCCCTGGTGAACATTAAAAAGTATTGACCATAAAAGTGTGGTACAAAAGGTTTTCAATCTATCATGGTATTCAAGGGCTGCTGAAGGCAGGTGCAGTTCAACCACAACAAAAAGAACAAAACCTACCTTGACTTGTCCCATGCATATTGCATACAGGAAACATATCACACTTCCTATTTGAGGTCTCCAAATGAGTAAAATAATTTAAGCCCTGCTGTATTCCATTAAAAGTTGCATACGGCCACAGATATGGAGACGTTACCGAAATGCCAGTATTTTGTATGTCAAACTGTTGTGTGCCGCAAATGAAATCCCTCTTAACAACAGATGGTCCCAATATGTGCTGGTCACAGTTTCAAAGTACCACCTGTTTTTAAACTGTAATGTCACCAGTGATTACACTGTGTGTGTGTGTGTGTGTGTGTGTGTGTGTGTGTGTGTGTGTGTGTGTGTGTGTGTGTGTGTGGGGTCTGGTCATGTGTTGTCAGATTGTGTGCCTATCACAGAACACCTGCAAAGACTACCATAGGATCAGACCCCTTGTTGGGGCCCTGGCGTGTCTGTGTTTGAGCGTGTGCTTGTGAGTGCATGTATGGCGAGCTTAACAGATGTTCCCTGTCTATCTGTCCACCTCATCAGGTTGTGTTTCAGCGAAAATGTGCTAGTTAAAACTCATCCCCTCTTGGGCTGTTCTGTGACAGCATGTCACTGTTACTGCAAGTCAACTTCAGCTAAAGTAAACAGCAGTGCCCTGTCCTGCCGGGAGGATTCATTGCTCCAGGCCTCATGAAATGAACAAGAGTCTATTGCACAACTATACACTAAAGCTGCCTTTGTGTTGCAATAAACAGCATAAACCAATGCTGTAAAATCACATTAAAATGTTAGTACACAGGCTCAATTATGTTAACATGCCGCACCAATGGAATGCATAGATTAACAGATTTTATTGCAGGGTTTGAGAGGTAAATGATGCTAAAGCCAATCTCAACAAATATGAATTAATTTATCACAATGTTACGATGAATGTTAACATCCATAGTATTAGCACTTACCACAGTTCCATTTTTAATGAAGCCTACCTCTGTAAATAACCACACTTGGTTTGCACTCTGCTGTTAACGTAGCCTGCTAGTACAATTTGAGTTGGGATTTATAGTACAGAGTCGAATGTAGATCAGCTCGTTTGAGGAGCCCGCCTCAAGTGGACACAGGAGGAACTGCAGTTTTTGCTGTATTGGCTTCATTTTTCAAAACTAGAGTTTGCCACTTTGATTTATATAACAATTTATTTTACTCTAAATGTACTTATACAAGAATAGACTTATCCAAACGAATAGGTACAGAGTGAACAGGACTGTTAATTAATTGTTTAATGACGTTCAGCCACACATGCATTCAAACTTATTAGTAAATTGTTTCAAAATTGTCTTGATTTCAGGAGACATTCTGTCTAACAAAAAGCCGACCTTTCGTGCTGTGTTAGTAACACTATGGTAGCCTAGAAGTTCAAGAGACTGTCGTGTGATAACTATGCCTGTGGTTTAAACCCCATGGAAGGAGTAATTTGGGCGGGGGAAAGTGAATGAGTAACACTTTCCCTACTTTAGGTAAGGTGTTTTGCCCACAGCTGCTCCAGTGGAGTAAAGCACGGTGGCATAAAGTGTAACTGCTGTGGTTGTACTGGGCTGCCCCAAAGTGCGAATGCGTGTGACTGATGAATGAGAAGAGCATATGTTCCCAGTAAAACAGTCCTGAGTAGAGGTTTAAGAATTAAAACCAACACTTTCTTGGGTTTTTTTGGGGTTTATACCTAAACTGTTAAAACAGTTCTCAGAAGCAAGCAGGTCTCAGAGTAGTTATAGTAAAGTTCTCCTCTTATGTTTTGACTAACAAATGCAATCAGACACTTTATTAAGTAAAGGCTTTGATTTAATATTAATGATGATCATGACTCACATGGATTACTGTCTCTGGCTCCCAGCTCTCAGTGTGTGTGTGTGTGTGTGTGTGTGTGTGTGTGTGTGTGCATGGACATTTGAGAAAGTGTGTGTGTGTGTGTGTGTGTGTGTGTATGTGTGTGTTAGTATGTGTGCCTATTCTGGCTGGTACTATTTGCCTCCCTGTTTTCCCCCCTTTCAAAAGATTAATCACCCAGATGTTTCCTTGTTTTGCTGTTGGCTCCTTCTCACATTATATATCAAACAGAACCATCCTCTCTCTCTCTCTCTCTCTCTCTCTCTCTCTCTCTCTCTCTCTACCAGCCCTCCCTCTTCCCCTCCCATGAGGCAATGTGTTTTTTGTTAATGGGCATGTATTGCATGGAGGCGGACCAGCGAGAGATGGATTATTTTTCCACTTGCAGTTTGATTTCAAACAGACTTGTCTAATTAAATTATGATGTGTTTGGGGAGATTTGTCCTTTTCAAGAAGTTGGAGTGTAAAGCAGAAAGACAGCTTGACTGTCACTTGTTTACTTTATATGCTTGTTTTATTTGCCAAAATGAGCCCATGAATTTCCATTGTTTGGTTGGCAGGTGTCTGATCGTGTGCACTGATTGGCTGGGAGGTGAGGATAATGCTTCTGAAGGCTGAACAGGAATCAAAGTAACATGCAAAGACACGATAACACAAGAACATATGCACAGAACTGGACCTCTGTACAAACGCCTGTAAACCAAACATACAATCTTAATACAAATATTACATCCCAGTTTATACATTGACAGTGATAATGGTTGTTGGTCTTTATAATAACACCTTTCTAAATTTGCTTTCAGTAATGTGTGTTTTTTTCTGCAGTTTTTTGTCCCTGTAGCTGACCAATGCACAAGCACCACTGGGATCAGAAGGTAAAAAAATCCCTGGAAAGTCAAACATAAATCTGTACTCAATACTTTAACTTTAAAGGGATTCTTTAGGCTTTTTGCTACTTCATTTGCCCCTGGAATTGCAATTGCACCTAGTATGCAGTTGTTTGGAAAAATGATGTGGATGTCTTGCAAAAGTTAACATCATGAGATCTTTGCACTCATTGTGGCAAAAAAGAAATTAAAATCATATGTCATGTAGCAAGGCATCCCACAATGAAGGCTTAACTGACATCATCTGTGCAGCATCCACCAACCTCAGATTCATACATAACATGGGTATGACTTGCACTATGTGTTTAAACTGCAGGGAAGATGGCACAGGGTTTGGCCAACTTAACCCTTTCTGCATACCGAGACGTTAAATAAGTTTTTGTTTAATTGTATGCACTGTAAAGGTGTAACTAGGGCTGGGGATGATGTTTTCCGAATTCCTACAGGTACTACTCTGTACCTCAACTAAATTCTTTCTCTACACTTAAACTGATTCTTGAAGCTAAGATGGCCCTAAAAGCAGTCTGGGCCCTAAAAATGTTTTAAACACACACTGGTCCCCACATTATATATATCTACACAAATGCACACACAGGTATAATTCAATACTGTAACTTAATCCTGACCTGTTGACACTAAGACCAACCTGTAACACTATCCAAACCCATGCAAATGGATCACAAATACACACACACACACACACACACACACACACACACACACACACACACACACACACACACACACACACACACACACACACACACACACACACACACACACACACACACACACGTAGGGCATCTCTGCTTGCAGCATATGCAGGGCTGGTGCTGTGAAGTGAACAGGCTCCTTTCCTATACAGCCACCGGCCATATGGTGGCCAGGGGCCGGCTTTGGTAATTGATGGTATCGGTCTGTCTGTCTGTCTGTCCATGGAGAGGGGGCCCCGAAATGGCCAACCTAAAACATACAGAGATCCAGCATAGGGGGGATGGTTTAGTGAGGAGGGGGAGATGCTAGTGTGTCAGTCCTGTTCTTCTATTCAGCCATTCATCTATACAAAGAGTTAACTCCTCCAACTCCCACACTGCACACCACAATTGTACTCAGACTTACTGATAAAGGCCCTACACACTCTCTCTCTATTTCTTTCTTTCTCTCTCTTTTTATCTTACCCTCTCCGGCTGGTCGGCCAAGACCCTATGTCCATATGCTAAGGTAAGGAGCTTTAAAGTCCACTGGCCTGGGTCTGGTCTGGATGCCATGGTTCTGCCCTTCACACACCCCTCCATCGCTTTGCTGCTGCTTCTACATTAACCCTAGAAAGAGCTCTTTGATTGGGGCACAGCCAGCCAGATGGCACCTACTGGATGAGGATCACTGGGGCCCGCCAGATTGAGACTAGGAGAATAAACATGACACTGGCTAACTCATGGACGACACCAGTTAGGAGCCTTTGGCCATGAGAGAGTAGACTTTCACTTCAAGTGTGATACACTTGCTCTCTCTATAACTTCAAAAAGTATGTATTTCTTCTTTTTCAATATCAACATTAACAGTTATAATTAATATTATGGCTGCCACTGGCAATAACTCTTTCAGCAGTAAAAAACAGAGAGCTGCTGGTGGAGTGAAATGAAAGGCTACATCAGAAAAATACAGCGGTAATTCCAAGTGGCAAAATTTAAGGCTGGATTGTTTTAAAATAAAGTAGAGACATCCGGCAAGAAGAGCAGGAGTCAAGAGAAAAAAGTCACAAGCTGACTTGCACACATGCAAACACATAGTACACAAATATAATCACATGCACATTCTTTTTCTCAGGGTCTGATAATGACCCCTAACACATGTGTGTGCGAGTTTTTCCGAGGCGGTGTTCACCCCACCTCCCCTTCCACGGGGGTGAAGTAGCGCTACACAGGATGGGATGAGTGTGAAAGCGTGGGAGAGAGAGAGGAGAGGCGCTGGGCTCGTTCCCACAGGCCTGACTCATGGCTCCACGTTTGCAACAAAGACGGCTGCACCGGGGGTACGGCACCCCGGTGGGAGGAGCAGACATATGCACAAACACACATGAATACAAACACACATGAATACAAACACACACGGCGACAAACAACACATGCAGGCGAGCAATCATACGGACTTGCACAAACAATAAAGACGACATATAGATAGAGATCTGTTATGTCTGCAGGTTTATGGATGTGTGTATGACTTTAAAAAGTGAAGAAATCAATGAAGAGACAACAAACAAACACATTTTTAATACAAACTTTAAATCCGGAAAACACAGATACAACTGTGAGAAACTGACTGTCACACTTCTAGTTTCTGTTCTAAAAAGTTGATGAAACATTCAGATCCAATTAAAGGTGTTTTTAACTTTTTCTCTTTCATCACATCCGCAGCCACTTACATCCAAATGTGTCTCACACTTTTCTCATTCAAATGCTGCGAGTGTTTTACGACCGCGGGAACTTGGGGGTGTTTTGCGAACTTGGACATGAACTTTAAGGGTCCTGCTGATGAACCTGAACTTCAAACGCACTGAGGGTGCGTCACCCGTGGAAAAGACAGGCAGGCATGAGGCAACGTCTCAGGCCATCTAGGAAAACAACACTCGGGGATGGATGATGCGTGTGGGGATGCACTCACACGATCCTGCAAGCGTTAAGCTAAAAAACAGATGCTCCTTGCTTTAATGGCGAAGCAGTGTGGTCCTGTGACACCGTCAGAAAAATCCGACAATAGGCCTGAACATTTGATTTCTTCAACTAAATCATGAACATGTCAAATATTTACATTCAACATAAAGAAATGAAAAGTGTAAGGAGTTGACTTTGAACCATCCAGTCAATTCAAAGGACATTAACAATAACAAATGCATGAGATGTCTATCTTGGGTATGACCTTTACTTTGAGCAGCATTACTCTCAAACAAACTTTTCTTTGTGCAACCATCAACTCAAAGCTTCTGATCAAGGGCAGCGGTATCTTTTTTGATGTTGTTTTTTGGGGCCTTTTTGTCTTGATTGGATATGACAGCTGAAGAGAGTCAGGAAGTTTTGGGAGGAGCGAGAGCTAGGGATGACGGGCAGCAAAGGGCCGAGGTCAGATTCGAACTGGCAGCCGCTGCGACAAAAAACTTTACCCTCTGTACATGGGGAGAAAGTGTTTATGCTGTCAGCTAACTTTATGTTAAACTATGTGCTTAGTCATACGACGCTAAATAAAAGCTCAGATTTAGAAACCATCAAACCAGTTTATAACTTCCAATGTCTGTTAGCCAAATATATGAGGAAAGTTCAGCGACACGCCCCTCTTGAGCAGTAAAAAAAAAAAAAAAAAAAAACCCTGCCGTCCTGGTGATACTGCACAACAGTGACTCAGTTTCAGTTGCCCTGAGGCACAAATACTACCTACATTATCCACTGCTTCCTGGCAAAGGCGTTTGCATCATACCCCCTGCACCCAAACTGATGAGGGCAGCTTGCAGCTTGCCTCCACCTCTTATTGTGTCACAGGGAGTTAGAGGGGTCACCCAGTGAACCAGAGCTGAGTGCACAGCCTACAGTGTGTTTGAACATGGTTTTGTGTTTTTAAGTGTTTTTAGTGGGCAGAAGGAAAAATGGCAGAGTGTAAGTATAATGACTTTAGTCTATTTACTGTCACTTAACCATGTTCTGAACAAGATACAAGGTGTACAAGATAAGATGTACAGGTTCATTAAAGGTTGTTGTACCAATCTTTTGTCTTGTATATGTTCATTCTTGTTTAAAATGATTTGGGGCGACGGCTGGCCTAGCGGTTAGTTCAAGCCCACCATGTGCAGAGGCTAAAGCACTCGAAATGGACGACCTGGGGTTGAATCTCACCTACAGTACGGATCCTGTCACTCCTTCTCTCTCTCCTAGATGTGCGACTCTATCCAACATCTCTACAACAAAGGCATAACAAGCCCCATAATAAATAAAAAATAAATAAATAAATAAAGTTCAGAAATAGTCAGTACGAGCTTAAATTAAACGACACATTTGAATAATCGAGTTCTTCTAAAGCCTAAAAGTGGTTATCTTCAAAGACACGTGTGGTGTCTTTGTAAAGGCTGTATGCCTGTTTTTTTGTCTCTGTCTATGCTCACCTGTTTAAAAAAAGGAAAAAAGCAGGGCCGACTTCAATTCTAATTCTAATTTTGCATGAATCTGATACAGTACATGTGGCAGCCGACACACGCAGCACAGACAAATAGACTCCTGTTTGCTCTGATTCCATATGGCACTGAACCGGCTCTTTCATTTGTTGTTTCCTTCATTTTGTCATTCTTCCTTGTATTTTGTTCTGCCTGTTAACCCCCCCCATGTCTTTCTCTGTACGTTACAGGTCTGTCTCCGGCTGAGGCAAACAAAGATGACTATAGTCAATGGCTTGCTGCTTGGCTGAATGGCTGCTCTTATCTGCAGTGTGCAGGCCACGGGATGGCAGCAGCACATGTGCTGATGACAGCCACACACTGGACAGACTCTGGCACCATATAATACCTCCCACTGTACACCTGTCCCCTCACTTAGGGATGTACAAGCTCTGGGCTAATCCGCTTAGAAACCAAGACGCTTTTTTACAGGCATGTGTTGAAGTCAGTGTTTTTCGGGCAGTTTTGGGAGAGCAGCAGATCAAATAATATACACAATACAATCATGAAGGATTATTAACATTCAGTATCAATGTGATTGTAATGTATTGGGGGGGGCAGTTCATATCCAAAAAAGAAAAGAAAAATCTGTTTTTTTCCCATCTACTCAAAAACTTTTTTTTGTTGGATGAAAATCTTGATTTATAGCAACAAAACGGGAGTGCCACCACTGTCAAACAAAAATGTTGCTTCCGTCCGACAAACTGAACTTGTTTGAAATCTGCTCTGTCCACCTTCATGTAAGTATATGATGTTGTTCTGAATATGAGCACAGCTGTGGATCCATCTCCAGCTGAGTGTTAAAGATAACCACAGCCGTGCTGATATTTAGTCCAAGAGCATGACTTAAAATGTGATGTTGCTTTATACAACAGGCCTCTTGTATTATGTAAGATATTCACATTATTTATTTGATATACTTTATTAATCCCAGAGGGGAAATTCAGATTAAAACACTCTAACTCTAATAAGAGTTAATAAGAGTCAAGCAACCCAAAACATTTTTCTGCACTTTTGCTTTTTTGTGTAACCGCTGATGATCTATTTTGTCAAATGTAAAAGTTTAATCAGAGTTGCTTTCTTGGCATTTGGGAGTCTGCATTAGTTCTGGTTACCTCAATAAAAGGTACTCAACCCCAGTCCTCAGTGACACAGTAAGAGTCCAAGTGCTGTTGAACTGTGCTCAAGAAATGCCTCTCGTCCCACCAAATGACTTTGAATTAACTGCTGTATACTACGCTCTAACCCACCCCCCACCCCCCCCCCACCCCCCCCACACACACCCCTCCTCTTTTAGAAAAGGTGCGTTCACCACATTTTGCACACTGAGTTCTAACTCTGCTGATTTTGGAGGACTCGTCGAGAACATCTGCCACCTGCCCACGTCCCCTGACTTCAGCCATCGCCTTTGTTGAGCAACTGTTTGCCCTGAGCTGCCCCTGGGTCAGACCTGTTTGCTCTCCGGGATGGAGAGAGCGCTAAACGGATAGAAGGATGGAGAGAGATAGAGAGGGGCGAGTAGGCTTCTCATTTGTATAAGGTCTCTGGCACCATTCAAGCCTGCAGGCTTTGACAAATGGAGGCAATAAAGGGGCAAGGCCTGGCAGGGGCTCAATTAACCACTAGTGGGGCAGGAGAAGAGGGGGACACGGACCAGGACCCTCACCTCTATACAGACGGAACAAGGAGACTGTGAGGAGGGGGAGGTCTGGCAATTTGTTCAGCTGTCTGTATGTCTGTCAGAGCAGACCCTTCCAGTCCGTCTTCCTGTCTTTGCATCTTTCTTATACAAGTTATAACTATACGACTTCCACGTTTGGACTTGTCTCATAGTGTCCTTGCAATGACAGATTGAGAGACATAGAAAAATCTATGAATACCAAAGAACAGCCTAATGCCTTTCTCTAGTGTTGTAACGTGACGCTGCAAGGATCAACCAAACACCTCTCCATCAAGCCAACAAGAAATCCTCTTGACAAAATGTCCACCCCAAAACATCGCCCATTCAATCCCAAATACTACTTCGGCCAAGCGTACATCAATATGGCGCTTATGCTAGTGCAAACACCCTGTAACTTATGCAGAGCCAAAAAGCCAACAGTGCTTATTTAGGGGACAAGTTCACAATCCCTGTAGCGCTGCTATCCATTCCCAGTGACAGTCATTTGTGTACCTTACACTCTCAGCACCAGCTAGCTACCTCCATTCAAATTCAAATTGAATCCCAGTGGAGGACAATGGTTGGGGATTCGCTGAGAGCAATTAGTAGTGGACTCCTCCAGTGTCTGGCCCAAAGACTTTTAGCCCTGTGGTTCCATCATGCAGAGGCATTGACCCCTTTCAGATGCACCAAAGGAGGAACTGAAAGAGGGTGCAGGGAAAGAAAAAAAAAAAAGAGAGGGCTGCCTAGCGACGCCGAAACGAGAGGAGGGGAGTGGATTGGCAGCGTTAGTACCGTGTGTTGGTTTTCCTCTCCCGACTTTACACTAAGAGACAAGAGCTGGAGTGTGATGGAGGGGTGCATGGCTGCTATGTCAACACAGGGATGCAAAGAAGACAATATTACTAAGGCAAGACGTATCACACCACGCTTGTACTGCAAGACAGGTCAAACACACCAGAACACAAATCGTAGGCAGGTAAAAGCAGTTAAAATCATCTTCTAAAACTGTTCGGATCTTGAAGAGTACACCTTTTTAGAGATACACGTTTCTATTCAAACTTGTGCTGAACCATGAGTCTGGAGACCAAAAACCTGCACAGAATTTCAATGAATGAAAATGAAATGCATCGTGATTAAAAAGCATATTGTTGGAGCAAAATACTAAAAGTGCTGGCAGATAAAACCTGCGACTTTAAGAAAGAGAAAAAAAACCTTTCATGTTGAGAATTGTTTCTGGTGCTCTTACTTCTCCCCACCTCAGCAACGCACTTCCTGTTAAAGAGAACTCTGCAAAGGTCCTTACCTTGCTTAACTCTACAAATGGCAGATCATGCACACTGTACGCAGATGTAGAAATACATAAACACGTCACAGCTCACTACACAGACGAGAGAGTTAAAAGTGTGATGTGCAAACTCAACAGAAAGCCACACGCACACGACCACATCTAACACACACCTGTCGTCTTTACACAGGAGGAGGTCGAGAAGGAGAAGAAAAGAAGAAGAAAAAGAGCAAAAAGGGAGAAGAAAGAGAACCAAATGATGATGAGATAAAGGCAGAGACGGTGAATGAGAAAGAAAGCAGACGTGAGGATGACAGACCAACATTTCTGTACAGCCAAATTCAGAACCCATTATCCCGTACGTTACAGCCTCAAGGAACAACTGGCAACTTTTAATGGCCTTGGACAGCCACTGGTTAACGATGTAAACATGTTTTAACCTAAGACTTCCTTTTCCATGCATTGTCACCGTTTACAGTTCTCTGAGCAGCTTGAGAAGCCAGAATGAAGTCAAAATGAGATTTTTTGATGACTTTTACATGAAGATATTTGTTCAAAGAGTTTTATTAAAGGTAACTGCCGTATGCTTCCTTTTTCTTTCTCATCGTGGACCGTTTCCATGCCAACAACCAAAGGCTGCAGAAAGGGGACAGAACTACTCGGACAGAAACCCAAATGTGTGTCAAATGTTGACCGATTCCGTCTATGTCTGCAAAATCTGAAAGCTAAACAGCATGGAGGTATGAATAATTCAAATATGAAAAAAGCTAAAATCATAAATGCAATGTCAAAACTAACCAAATCTGGTCTGAATTCTGTGGTGGCCTGTTGTTTAGAGGACGTACAAGAGAGGTGGGCAGATGTAAATCAGTTTGAAAAAAGACAGATCAGTGCTCATTTAATTGATATCGTTTACATTTTCTGAAACTTTTAATGAGACAAAGTGAGCTTCTGTTGCTGTTCAAGCTCTCCATCCTGCACGCACGCTGCAAAGCACAATCTGTCTGATACCCGCAGGAACACAGGCAGAAGCACGCACACTCCAACACTCTCATGCAACTGAGAGCTGGATTTATACTAACTGTTACACAACCATGAGCCTCTGAGGCTGCCACATGAGACTGCTCCATGTCCATACATTAGAATATATAGTCAAGGATTTGGGAGATTTTAGTAATTTACAAGTTATACTTTTTTACCTTGTTCAAAAATGTTCACTAAAGCACTGCTCTTGTGATGTTGAATGCTTCAGCAAAATGTAACTTCAGCCCACCATGGACACATTTCAAAGAGAGTCTTGTGCGTTTTCTGCATGTTCGGTGGCACAATGAAAGGAGATGAGTTGAATGAGCAGGTTGGACAAATAGGGCTCTAAATCTGAGATATGAAAGAGACATGAGGCTAAAGAAAAAAAAAAACAGCTTTAAAGTGCCCCGTGTTAATGATGAATCTACAAAGTGCTGCCTCAGCCTCACCTGACAGCTCTGCACAGGAGCTGATCAAAGGAATTAAACAGCTCACTGCACTTCAAACGATTACACTGAACACTAACCTACCTGATCACAGAAGGCTAATCAGTTTGGATGTGAAATGACGAGAACACAAACCCGTATTATCCAACATGTCTCCTTTAGCATTCTAAGGCTCTGCATGCGTGCAGTAGAGTGTGTGGGCGAGGGTGAAGCAAAGTGTGTATCCATAAGCTCCTGCTGGGAGCTCAAATGACGTGACTGTAAATGTTTTCCACCCTCAGTGACTGACAGCAGGTCCGCCCTGCGCTCGGGCGGATGTGGGATGTTTGTACAGTATGAGCAGCGATCCTGACCCAAGACCCGACACGCTGGTGTTTAATCTGTTCCGAAACCAGTGGAAATCAAACAAGAGCGTTTCCCTCGTGGAGGACTCGTGTCTGTGTACAGTATGCGTGTGTGTAAGTGAGCTGGATGGGGCGGGGTTCTAGCCTATGGAAGAATAACACTTTCGAATGCCAGGGTTGGGCTGAGATGGAGGTAATTCATGCTGACAATAAAATTGGTGGTTCAGATGATGACAGCTAAAACGACGACAGTGATGAAGATGATAATGACTGCGTGCTGCTGCTGTGATGATAGTAGTGCGCTGTATACTTACAGTACAAGATGATAAATTATACACAAACTCATGTCTTAATTAGACTGTTCTTGATTAACGGCTGCATTTACTGATATTTCCGGGCGTTTGAGTGCAAAGAAACAAGCTGAAAACATAACACTGTTGCTACTGCAAATCAAACACACAGAACAACGTTTGGATTCTTTGGCTAGTTGATGAATGATGTTTCCTGTTTTTTTTTGTTTGTTTGTTTTGTTGTTTTTTCTGTGTTACCTAACAAATCTCCAGAGAAATATATGACTCACGAGCTACCATATGCTCCACAATCTTTGTACATACTAGTCAAGACCATTGTCTGCCTGAAGTTTGAGCAAAAAACTACAACTGTTGCCCTCCGATGTTTTATTTTTTTTAAGTTCAAAAGCTGTCAGACTAGAAAGCAAACGTTTTGCACAAAAAGGAGGAGGAGCTGCTCCAGAAACCCAGGGGTGAGTGTAGAGTGAAGTCTTACCTCTCTGGAAGTTTATATCTAGTCTTAAAAAAGCTAATGCATTAGTGCAAAAAAAGCAGTTCCTCTAGTGTCCACTTGAGGCTCTTTGCTAAAGTCCATGAATCCCCAAGATCTCATCTTACAATGCCCATTTTTTCAGCAGCAACAAGATGTTGACAACCTGGAACAAAAACACATGTTGGTCCCAATAGCTCATTTTTTATTAAATTTGTTTAGTTTCTTAATTTCTCATTTCTTCTGATGGTGTATTCAAACATTTCCATAATTAGGTGTGTAGTTGATTTGGCTTTAAGCTTCTTTTTTTTTTTTTTTTTAGCATTTGAGCCTTCAGGCCCTATTTTACTTTAGCTTGCAATTCTACATACTGTACCTTTAATTAAGCATATTTGGGTTCCAAACATGGTGACCACCATCATTTGGCTTCAGTTAACCAGTTGATGAGGTCATCCATGTTTTATACAATATGTGAAAGGCTTGACATTACTTATTTGAAACACTGTAAATACAAGTGTTTCCACAGGTGCTGCTTTAAAGGGATGAGACGAGAAAAATGTGTTTTTCTTTGCTTGAAAGTTTTCTTCATGTGATGCAAAAAGCGTCATTTTGCATCACATGAAGAAAACTTCCAGGCAAAGAAAAACATATTTTTCTCGTCTCAGGGCAAAATGAGGGCTGGACTCACAACCATTCAACACTACTACCATGTTTCTAATGATACAAAGCTTCATGCAAATGGGTGAAGTATCCCTTTAAGTTTGGCCAATATTCAGACAGGTAAATTCTAGTTTACATATTAGACATTCTACATCGATTGGGTTGAAACTTTTCAATTTATACACTTCTTTCAGCATTGAGTTAAGTGTTAGCGCCTTATCCTCATTTCGCAGACTTTTACAGAGCTGTGTGTGAGCTGAGTGTTTGAGCAAAAGTTTGTCTATTATGATGACTTTCATTTGACCTTGGACTTCAGTATTAAGCAAGCCAACTTCATTTCCAGCTGTGGACATGGTGGAATTCTGTCGTTTTTACGTTGTCAGCCCTTCGTGATCCTCTCCTTATCTCCTTCTCTCTTCAGAAAACAACAAACATCATTGTCAGGGAGGCTTGTAACGCTGCACATCCCTCTGAAGCTTCTGCTGTTTACTTGAACTCTTCCTGCCCATCATAAGCCTTCAGCATTGACAGGTTGGTTGACATTTTTTGGATATTTCTTCAAAGTATTCCCAGTCAGTCATCAGTAAAGTTTTATGCATGTGTGTATGAGTGACAGTTGTGTTTTCCTAGCTCCTCCTGAGTGATGAGCCTAATAGAAGCACCCGGGGGTCCGTGTCCTAGCGAGGCCTCTTCAGCTGCATCTTTACCCTCCTGTGAGGTCAAACGCAGGTCATGGCAATAAAGGCTGAACTCCTGACACCCGTCCCAAAGACTGAGACGGCTCATTGTGTAGCGACAGATAGCAGACACAATGAGCCCTAGTCTGAGTCCTGTTTTTACCCGACGCGTTTCTTCTTTTCTTGGCTGTGGCGGCGGAGACTTGTAGGGATTCTCCTTTATGGTTGTCTAGTGACCCTGTAATCTCCCTGCTGTGTCCTCCCTTATTGGAATTTTGTCCAAATTTCATATCAGTGCAAATGAGGTTGGTGAGGAGTTCATCCTAGAACACTTTGGGAGATGCTTAGTGGATGAGATTTGTGCACGGTGGAGAGAGAAACCATCGAGTGCAGTCTCTGCTGAATGCATCAATACAATGTGGAGCGCTCTCTCTCTCTCTCTCTCTCTCTCTCTCTCTCTCTCTCTCTCTCTCTCTCTCTCTCTCTCTCTCTCTCTCTCTCTCTCTCTCTCTCTCTCTCTCTCTCTCTCTCTCTCTCTCTCTCTCTCTCTCTCTCTCTCTCTCTCTCTCTCTCTCTCTCTCTCTCTCTCTCTCTCTCTCTCTCTCTCTGCACTATTTTTCCAAAACAACTCAAAGCCCACTTGAGAATACAGAAGTTTTGGAGAAAGTCAGATTTTGGCCGTAGTTTCAGGAAATGTTGAACGTCACCCAAGGACAATATTTTTGATAAAAAGAGGACATCAGAAAACCCATCGATAATAATTACATTTCTGTTTGATTCTCTTTGCTTTTGCTCCCAAGTGAGGAACGCTTATACGGGTATCAGGTTATAGCTTTTGTTTTCCTTTGTGATAAATCAACCAGGAAGTCTTCTCCAAAAAGCTGAAAACATATTTCAGACATATTTCAGGTAGAGCTGCGACCTGCTTTTTCTCAGTGTTGAATTATTGAATTTAATTGTGAAATATGAAAAAACAGGCACGACAACATTAAAGTTTGAATGACTTCTTTACATCACAAAAACTGTAGACTTCCGTCAGTAAAGTTTGAAACACCATGCAGGGCTAAAGAGACGATCTGAAGGTATCTACTTTAAGCAGTGAAACAGTGATTTGATGATAATTAATCAAAGGAGTAATGCAGTAATTGGAGACCTTTTAAGGACTGTATCCCTCTGAGTCTGCTGAAGAAGCTCTCCAGCTTAGCCCATGATAGGAAAGCTGACCGCTTGCACAGACCCTCGTTTCCAAGAAAATTACTTTTATGTTGACTTTGCCTTCTAAGTTTGCTGCTTTAATAAAAGGAGGACTTAACATTCAAGCCACAATCAGATAAATCCAAAGTAGTTTATTTCTTTAATGCAAGTGTGGCAGGGCCTGAGATTTGATCAAACTGCTGATGTTGTATAATAGTTTCGACTCTTAAATGTCGATGTGTTCAATCTGAGGTGTCGGCTGCCTTAATGAGTGTTTTCACAATATTAGAAAATGAAATGTTCTATCATGCAATGAGGTTTTTGTCTCTGGATGGTTTCTTTCACTCTGTGGTCTGGGTGGAGGGGGGGAGAAGGGGAGGGACGCCTCACTGACTCAAAGATCATTGAGTTTGGTTTGATTTATCTGTGGCACTAAGGGTTTTTAAAAAATCTACTGTCTCATCAAAAAAAGGGGACTGAAGTGTGTATGCGTCTACATGTGTCACAGTTGATCCGTTGCAGCCTTGCAGCCACAGGAGCTCTAAATAGCTGAAGGAGCAGCAGGTGTGAACGCCTCGGGGTCTGTCAGAGAAGCTCTCACACACATGCATGCACAGCACACACACATACACACACACACACACATGCAAACTTGGACAGTTTTTCAACTTGTTGGCTTGCTCATAATCACCACCCCTTCTTCTCACTCACACCCTGCACTTTATCAAAAGACCTTGGGGCTTTTCCCTCACCAAACCAGGTGGCTGTAAGGAAAGAAAAAAACCCAAAAAACTTTGTGTCAAATAAGTGCCCCATCCCCCCCTTCCCTGTCCAAACGCACACAACTCATCACTTTTACCAGAGAGGAGGCCTGCCCAGCCCAGCTGTGGCTCTCGCCTTTACCATCTAATAACCATGACCTTCACGCTCTGCCCGTCAGGCCTTTATTACTGCCTGCCACAGGGCGAGCAAGGCAGACAGAGAAAGAAAGAGCGAGAGAGAGAGAGAAAAGCAATAAAAAAGGCCACAGATGGGTGTGGGACAACACATCTGATGGACAGAGAAACAGAGAGCTTTTCTCATACCATCACAGCTGATGATGACTTGAATGACCTGCAGATTGTCTGCGCCTTAAGGGATGCAAAATGGCAATCCATGTTGCAGCTAACACTAAAAGCGTCCGATAATGTCAGGCTCTGGGGAGACTTGTTGACTTGAGTGCTTGTGTGTGTGCATGTGCGTGTGAGTGTGCACTAAGAGGCACTCAGCTCACATCCTAAATCAACACACACACTGGGCCTTCGCTGACGGACTAAAAATAATATCTAGGTTACAATGCCCTGCCAAGCCCCAAACACAACAAAGTCTCAGGAAGCAGTCTTTTCAGCTAGTTACCATGGAGACTGACCACATGTGCATGTCAGATAGGGGTGAGTGGTCAAACTAGCAGTCAGGCTGCGTTGTCTCATTGACTATAATAGGCCTAAAATACAACCTTCATTTAACCACATGCAGATGTGTTGGAGATAGCGGCTTTGCACTCACAGGTCAGGCTGAGGGCAGCTGATGACTCCTAACACTAACAGAGCTGAATAATTGATTGTGAGAGGCTCACTCTCATATTTAGTTGATTCTGTGTTCCTCAATTGGCTGAGGGAATTCTCGAAACCCTCAAAAAAAATCTGGTTCATTTCAATGTATAGTTTGTTGGGACCACATCATTTGATTGGATAAGAGGCATTCGATGAGTGCTAGCATGAAATACAACAGCACTGGAACTTTTAATTCTTTAAATCTCTTCGCCACAGGCTGAAACCTGAAACCTCCAATTAACCAAACATAATTGATCAAGCTTGTATCTGAAGTCACATATACCACCAATGCAATTTTCAGACATGTATTTAACTGTCTGCATGATAAATGCAATATCAGAAAAAAATATGTAAAAATTACAAAGTAGCTGTTCTGTGGTAATGTGAAGACGCAGCAGCAATAGTGCAGAACATGTTTAGCTTGACAGCTGTTCAGTAAATGTACGGTTGTGGAACAAAATGAATGGCTGGATCGACAAAAAGCAATAACTTGTTCCTAGTTATTTTATTACATCAACATGCCGCTTGTGGAATCTTTTTATAAAAGCGATATCTCACTTGAGGTCGGGCCGTTGTTCAAAAAATCAGCACAGCAGGGATTCAAATCGAGTACAACAGCACTCCCTCTTGAGTGAAATTGCTTACTTTTCGACAATGGTTAAACAACAGAGACAGCACAGTCGTATATAAGTTCTTGCATGATGAAAATAATCAATGCATCAATTCATCTCCAGTCACTGACAGATATGGGGAGCTTGTGACTCTTATCAGTCATGTCTGTCTGGCTGGTCTGTTGAAGAGAAACGTTACCACAGGTGAAAAGAGAGGAGCCATAAATCAAACTGACGTTCACCAAGGTTAAGTGAGGATGATCTGTTCTCCAGAGACGAAAACAAGATCCAGAAGCAACATCAGCAAGCAAACCAAAACTGGAGAGAAATTCTGTGTTTTCATTTTTCATTACAGTCAAGCTAATCCTCACAGGATAAATTACGTCTACGGGTATGACTCAGTTTATTGTCTAACCATGTCCACATACAATTAATACCATTATATTATAGTTATAAAAGAAATGTAACAAACTCTTATTTAAGTTTAACATGTCTCCTGGTGACAGATCCACCTGGCTGAAAAACCTCAATTTAAGAGTTAAATCTAGAAAATGCTGAACCCTGCAGCTCCCCTGTATGCAGTACAACTGTGATGCTACAGTAAGCGGCCCCTAATTAAACCACAGGAAATATTTAGCAGCTAACAGTTCAGTAGTCGTCCACAGCAGTGAGGTGTGAAAATGTGTAACTGAGTAAGTGTCAGAACACTAACCATGCATTTTGGTCATTTCTTTTGGCTCTGTGTTCTGACTTCTGTAAAAATGGAAGAGAAGTTAAACATGAACTCACTACACTAAAATGAACAATGTGAGAAATTACACATAAATACAGTATATCAGAAAGAAATTATATCCTCTGTATATATCTCTCTGAGTCATGACTGTCTAGACTCAGTGAGATGTGCGAGTCCCGCTGGCTGTGTTGTTGTTGGAGCGGTGTTTACATGGACAGGGTAGCAGGCTCCTCCCCTTGTGTTTTAAAGCTGTGATGACAACATGATGAGCAACATTCACACTGCTCATTTAAGTGTCACAGAACTGTTTTTGTATCAGGGGAATCCCGTGTAAAATTTACATGCAATGCGAAGCTACAAGCTAAGTTTAGAGTGCTAACGTTAGCCTGCTAACACAACAATGCAGCTCACAGGCAAATCCAGCTCGAGCCAAGGACATTTTTTCGGCCTCTTGGGCTTGACTCCTTCATGCGAGGGCGAGGGGAAGAAGACTGAAGGTGCGTCGCTGTCGAAGCGTGGAGGCTGCGGTATGGTCAAACAGCATTGTTTTGGTTTCATGGTGGCGTTATCTACTGGATCTTTTCCAAAATATGTTTTGAAACAGCTGTGCGCCATGCTATCAGAAAAAAGAGCATAACTTGATGCAAAACATACTCTTAACAAGATACAATAAAAGGAGGATTGAAATAAAACAAATGTGGGACAGTAATGCACCAAAAAAATCTCTCTGTGTTGTTAAATAATGGTCTTAGTTGCAGTCAGGCAGTTAATGCATCCTCCTCATTAACCAGAGACGAGCTGTGCGTGAGCTAAGTGTCAATATCATCGGCCTTGGAAACAGCTCTCCTCTCCAGGTGGAGAGTTGAGCCAAGGTTGAGCTCGACTGAAACCTAACAGGTTAGAACACATGGTCTCCTTTTAATGGTTTCATGCAGCTGCAGAGAAAACAGATTCCATTTGGCAAGAATCAAAGTGAAAAATTCCCAATGGCACATTTACATAGAGTTTCGGCAGAAAACAGCCGTCCACTGCGGATTTTTCTCTCCACGAGCTGCTCGACAAGAAATAATGGAAAAAGTAGAAGCATGATAATACACTCAGTTTTTCACACTCTATTTTGTATAAACTAAGGATATGGTCACTCAATAGAAAATGTGAAATAAACACAACGTGCACGTAAGCTATTCAGAGTATTTTTGCAAATTCAAGAACTTCTACAGTAAACCTTTCCCTAACTCCTGGCACTATTTCCTGCAGGTACATAGTGGATACAGTGATAGGTGAATATTTCGGCCACTTAGTCTGAGTTGGAGTCAGGGGCTCCCCAGCGAGCACTGCAGCTGTGCTACTGACAGATCGGTGCAGGGCAGCGTGCAGCCGGCCTCTCCAGACCCTGGCACATCAAAGCTCCCGGCCCCATAGCTAGCCCCCCTGTAGCTCCCCGGCCGGCCACTTCAAAAGAGTGAAGGGCGCATCGCAGATTCCCATCAAAGGGCCTTGACGTAGCACTCACCCACACAAGCGAGCCAGCCAAGGAGATATGATTAAAAGCACATTATTTGGGGGGGGGGGGGAGCACAGAGGAGAGGTTTAGCAGGAAAAGAAATGGAGGGAAAACAAGATCAGGAACATGGGATCATACTTCACCTTTCTAAAACACTCTTATTTTCTTTTCTTTTTTTTCCACAAACACATAGCTCCAGCCAGCTTTTAGCCGATAAGGGCTAAAACACGGCAGAACTTGACGAGACTGAAGTGCTGTCCTTCTTTCCCATAATCCCTTTCTTTTCCAAATATTTACTGTGTTTCTTTCCTTTGCCCCCTTCTCCCTCCTTCTCTATCCTCTCTTACCCTTGGAGGTCACGTCTCAGGTCATTTAATATAAGCCACTGGCTACACAGCCAATTCACACCTGAAATTGCCCGTCGGCAGCAGCGAGTGGCTTTGAATGGTGGCATTGTTGTCCCTGTGGGGGGCTCAGACAGCGGCACACCAGCCAGCGGCCACAATGGGAGCCTTAAGGCCTGGAATAATTTGACTAAACGCATGGGATTTGCAAGTGCGGATTATCACTGTTCAGCCACGCAACCATCCATCCAGCCAATCAACCCCCCACCAATCTCAGCACTAAAAGCAGCATTGTTTTTTTTTTGTTTTTTTTAGGAAAGACTGCTAGCACGTCAGCTAAGCTATACACAAACCTTGTTGGAACAGTTGTTACAATTAAACACCGGCGAGAGAAGAAACATTTTACACATTGACTGGATTTATTTTAAAAACTTTTAATGTCATCATGTAGGTCATTTTCTGGTTGCAGGCTGCTCACGTGACACAGTCAATATACGCTTCTCTTTAGCCATCCAAGACATGCATCTCAATTTCCATTCATTTCATGCCTTTCCTTACATCTTCTTGCAACTTTTATAGTATTTGCTGGCAAGGCTGGTGCTGCTGCTGTACTCTTTTTCTTTTTTCTTTTTTTTGCTGCTCATGATAGCGCTGCTCCCATTATGCCGTCTCATTAGAGTGGATGTCCAAAATGTCAGAAGAATGTTTTATGGACTGTTGAGAAATCACTCTCCAGCACAAGTCACCCAGTGTTCTGCCACGCAAGAGAGGGGAGGGAGAGGAGAAGATAAGGGGTTTATATTCTTAAAGGATGGGGTGGAGGGAGCAGAGGGGGGCAAGCCTGCCTTTAGAAGAGCTTAAGGCCCAGTGTGGCGAATTAAATAGAATGCCCAGACAGAATTAGTTCCAAAGCAGACTGGGTGCCATTCTATGAAACTCAACAATTAGACGGATTAAACGTAATAACTCAGCCTGCGCTGCCGCAGCTGCATTATGGTTACCCCGGCACCCAGGGGGTTGCTCTGTGTGTATGTCTGCCTCCCTATGTGTGTGTGCACCACAGGGGGATTTACACTCATATATGAAAAGTGACAATGTGGAGAAAGAATTCTATAAACTTTGGAAATAGAGGTAAACCTTGTCGGAAACATTTGGAAGTTACACTTTTCACTCCACATATGCACCAGTTAACACTCTTGTGTGTTTTTTGGTTGTGTTTTGTGATTTGACTGGGTTAACTGCACGTGTCAAGGTCTAGCTCCTTGATATTTAACTCCACATGTAAGGCTGAGTGCATGAAGGATCCAGGATGTAACACAATGATGGTGATGTTGAGACATTTAAGAAAAAAATCCAGACATCCTCAGACTTTACTTGTCGTTCGTTTCGGAACAACCATGTGAGAGGAGGTAAAAGCTGTCAAATCACACTCTGCCTGTCCAAACATCACAAATGCTGCAGCTGAATTCGCTGCTGTCTGACTGCCAGGGTGACTGATTTACTAATGCAGTTTTCACATGTTGCTCTCCTGATTTTTTTTTTTTTTGATGGAAAATTTCAGGCAGGCTGCCCCCTGAAATCCTCCTGACCTGCTTGTTCACTCATGCACCTCAGAGAAGGAGGCTATCCCTGATGGACAGGACGGGCCTCAGGAGGTAGAACATGAAATAAAAATTAATGACTTGTGGTGGAAGACAAAGCAACAGAGTCCAACACTATGAGGACAATCTTTGTTTTAATATATCCAAGTATTCAAGTGCTTCAAGTCGTTCGCCATCGAGCAGATAATGACATACGCATGAACAGAGAACATAATGAAGCAGTTTAATTACGAGCAGAGATTACATCGGCGCTCACATACAGTCTATGGTCATGTGACAGTTGCAGGATTTAAATACCACCACCAAAACCGCGGTGAAAAATTCCCAGTTTGCATTTTCAACATGCAGCTTATCACTAAAATCAGGAAGTTTCAGGCGTTTTGTGCAAGTGTGAAAGCACCATAACTGACTGGTTTGCTGACTGACTCGGTTTTGGACTGACTTCAGCCCCAACCCCCCGTCCACCTGTCTGTGTAAAAGGCCCTTTGTCAACGAGGCCTAATTTGATCTGACGCACCCTACACATGTGGAACAGCTCAGCAGCTCCACACACTTCTAGGCCTAACACTGTGTGCGCGCGCCTCTGTGTGTGTGTGTGTGTGCGCGCGCCTCTGTGTGTGTGTGTGTGTGTGTGTGTGTCGATGTCAGAAGAGACATCACAGAAAGAGAGAACTATAGAGGGAAAGGAGTGAATCAAAGCAAAGAGCCAAAGCTCTGGTTCACCTCACACAAACTCGGGACTTCACCACTTCTTCATTCTCTCTCAGCATCAACTCTTGAACAAAAAGATACAGAAACTAAACTCACAACATAATCGCACACTCAAAAACACACACAGCACAAATCCTCCCTCAGGGCAATCGTGACAACATTTCTATTGATAAAGCCAAGATTGTACAGCACAGTAAAAAAAACTGAGAAAAAACCCAGTAGCCTATTTCCTCCCTGACACCCAGTCTGATATTCTGACTGAAGTCGTGGCAGATTTTTTTTGTTGATTCACAAAACTAATGGAAACCCTGCACACCCTGTGCAGTGTGTGCACGTGAGGGCAATAACACATCAGATCAATATGTTTTTTCTGCACCAGCTACAAATATGTTGATGTCTGCTGTAAAAACAGGCATTTTAAATGGGCTGTGTTTTTAATTTCAGGGGCTCTTGGAGCACCTCAAAAACTGTACTCCCACATAGGCTTCCTCACATTGTTGTTGTTTGTGTCACATGATGATTGACATTGTACCAGTTGGTTTTTAGGGCCGGTATAATGGGTTACGAGATTGGCTTGTTATTAAAAGGGACTGCAGTGCTAACCAAGACCTGAAACAAGATTCTGAGCAGCAGTGACGTGTGATAATGATAAAAGAAGATTAACTACTGTCCAGATGAGCAATGCAAATGAGAAACAGTGAAGCAGGTACAAAATGAAATTTAGCAAACCTAAAATGAAGATGAAACACTTAAACAAGTGAGGAGCATACAGAAGCAGAGCCTGAGGGCTTGGTCTGGTAACTGTGATGTTTGGGTGCCAAAGTAAATGATTAGCTTTTAGTTTCTCTTCAGTGAAAAGGTGGCTAAATAAAGGTTGGTGTCTCCACTTCCTGTTCTTAAAATAGTTTCCTTTTGTATGACATCAATTATCAACCTTAAATACTATGTATGTTTTTGAGTGATAGGAATTATGATCACAACTATGCAAATAAAAAAAGGATAAAAATGTTATCCATCCATTCAGCGGAGGCGTTTAAGAGCAGCAACTGCAAAATTATAGAAACAAATACAAAATCAGCAGCATGAAGAGGTGAAATAAATTGGATTTTCATCCATCTCAATTTTTTTGTTTTCCCTGAATATCACAACAACAGCTTGTACTGACACAAAGATTAATGTGGTAGAGAAACTTAAACACAGCCAAAGCACAACTGCCTTTCACAGACAAGCAAGAAACAAGTCCTCCTCTTTCATATACACAGCAAACTATACCTCAACATGAGCAACCCAGTGAACTCTTTGCACTCATAGGGCCCCATCAGTGTCTGAGGACCCTCCCCAATTTTAGGTGAAACAGAGCAGAGCTAGCAGAAAAAGCCCGGCAGCAGGGACAACAAGGCCTGTAGTGTAAGCTAGTCCAGATCTGTATGAAACCTGACCGACACACACACACACACACACACACACACACACAGTCGAGCTGGAGGAGACTGGGAGGGATCAGGACTGCCGTCAGTTCTGCCACCGTGTCAGACGTGCAGACATGTAAGAATATCTGAAGTGTAGCACTGAAGCGAGACACGGATGAATTTTAGTAACACAACAGGTTGTAAGACTGCTGGGGTGGAGACAGATTCCATAGCATGAGTGTGATGTGAATGCTATCTGATTACAAATGACAGGGCGAGATTTCATTGATGCTTCACAGAACTACACATCACAATTTAACCTTAAAGCTACAGTGACAAGTTTTTCTGACTGATTACGGAACAAACTGAAAATAATGCTGATCTCTGTATGACTCTAAATAAAAAAGTAGACTATAATCTATAGACTTCATTTATTTATTTTAGGCCTCACAGCCTCTTAAAACAGCATGTGTTCACATTTTCCAGGGAACATTTTCACAGAAGTCCTTTTCAGATTGCCATTTTTTCTCCGTTTTGTTTAAAAACTCTGTTGTCTTTACTTCTTTGTTAGTTCACATTAATTCCATTAAAGTAATTTGTGTCCCAGGATGAATGAATTGCAAGTTCAGAAACAGCGGGAGGTAAACATCAACGCAGACTCAGACTTGCACACACACACACACACACACACACACACACACACACACACACACACACACACACACACACACACACACACACACACACACACACACACACACACACACACACACACACACACACACACACACACACACACACACACAGCGCACACCGCTAACTCTGCTGATCCCGTCTCACCTCTGTAACGCCTCTGTTACTTCCTCCCAACAAAGGTGGGATCACTTCATCCCCTCATTGTACCTTAGTGACGTTCATTGTGCAGGCGAGACGTCACATGGCCGTACATGTTGTGCCCTGAACGGGCACTCTGAAAAGAGCTTGTGAGCGTTACATGAAAATGAAAAGACATTAGATAGATAGATAGATAGATACTTTATTTATCCCGAGGGAAATTCAGGGCATTTTATTTGTTGCAGAATACTCCTTAATAGACGTGGACAAACTGTTGATACTACAGTACATCAATGTCCTCAGTTATGTGATACAATTGTTTTGTTGCTTGGGACAAATATCAATATTAAAATTTAACAAATGAACACATTTCCTGGCCAGTTTGACTCACAGCGTCACTACTTCACGACTCCTCAAGGTGGCGCTTATGACATGAATGAGGGTGAAGTTAATAAACCGAAGAAGAAGTTTAAAGCGGGATTAAAGAAGAAGAAGAAAATAGTATAATGCCAGACAGACGTTCAAAAGTGAAATAGGGTGAGAGGTTAACGTGACTGTCCTTATACGATTGTCCTGTGTATAGACACTTTATCTTAATAGTGGGTCACATATCACAAATTGCATCCTGAGTCTCGCGGCCTGTACTTATGTTCTATACATGTACAGCCAGGATCAGCAAAGACATGGGAGGTTCCACCTTGTCCACAAGGGTTGCAAAGATCAACACAAAAAGGTAGCTTTCACAAGAGAGGACTAACCTTATACGTGTGACACACATGGAGTATATTCAAGTGTTATTCAGGGGGGAAACATCACTTTACATAATCTAGATGTAGCTGTGTGGTGTTTCTCTTTCCTCTTTCTTTCTCCCCCCCCCCTCTCTGACTCTTTCCCTCCCACAGGTCAGCCCAGCTCTGGCCCTCTCCTGTGTATTTAAAGTAATTGCTCATGGCAGTCAAGGTGTCTGCATAAGGGCCTGTCATAAGCAATCCACTGGCATGAGTAGGGGCCTTGTGCATGAAGCTAATCCAGCCAGCGAAGCCAAATGGACGGACGGAGGGGGTTAAGAAGTTGTTCAACAGAAACTTGGAAAGAAAAAAAAAAATAGGGGGAGGTCGAGTTGGATTTTAATCCTCTCAAAGTAACATGAAAGTGAAGCTGAGGCGTTCTTATCACGATGAAAATGATTATTTCTCCGTGGTTACGCTACGCTGTTTTCGAAATGAGTTCCTGTAACCACACGTGGCAGAGTTCAAGGAAAAAAAAAAATATTCGGCTTTTTTCATTTCTGCTTTTGCAGATTTGTCGTGACACTTCCTTAGAACACATTTCCTGTAATGTAAAAGCAACTTTTGATCAATTCTGGTTATTATTTCCTTTCTTGACCCTGTTTGTGTTGTGTCTGTGTCACGATGTGAAGAAAGTGAAGATCTTTTGGCTTTAATTTCGAGTAATGTTATGGCCTTATGCTACCTAATTTTACTTTGTGGAGATTTGTATTTATTTATGTCTATCAATTCATCGTTACCATTTTAGTGTGAACAACTTCAATCCATCATTTACTGATTTTGATCTGATCATGTTTCAGTTTCTTCCTGAAGCACTCTTGGCTGCACGTTTGTGTGAAAGGAGCTATATAAATAAAGTTGGGCTGAACTGATCAGAAGATAGTCAGAAGTAGTACTCTTTTTTTGTGCACATGAGAACAGCTTTGTGTATTTGCTTTCACACTGTGCGGGCTGTTTGCTGAAGGCCTTCGACACACACTGAAATTCCTAACCCACCTCCGCCTGTTCTGTAGCATGTTCAGGGACTCAAACAGACGTGCACACACACACACAGACAGACAGAAAGAAAGAAAGAAAGACAGAAGGACAGAAACTCAGAGGCCGAGACCAAGTGTCGACCCTCTCTGGGGCATGGCGACTCTGGTCAGACACAGCAATAAGACGTGGAGCCCCCCCGGCCCCTGCAGCCAGACTGGAGAGGAGACGACTTAAGGTCCTAAGTGTTTGGGAAACAGGCCCATCAATGTCAAAGCCTTTTATTGCTTTGGCTTCCTATTGCTTTTCCCTGCTTGGGGGTGAGTATGAATCTACTCCTAGCGAAGGCAGAGAGGGATGAGTTCATCTTTCATCAGTCATAACCGCAGCAATTAAGTAAGCACACAGGGGGAATGACTGAACACTTACAGAGAGGAGCTGTGAGTGACCTTGTTGTTTTTAGGCAGAACATATATGTGATTGTTTTCTGTACCTTTGCTACATTGAATATGAAACCATTTTGTAGGCTATAAGTTACTTTGATGAAAAAATAAATAATTGGATATAAGGGAAATGTTTTGTGTGCGGCATGTGTTTCAGGATCGAAGCTGCAGGAAAATGTGAGGAGCGAATGTGAAAAGAAAAAAAATCTCAAAAGTTAGTGTGATAAAAGCTCACAGAACGTTTTCTTGATACATTAAGGAGTAGTTCTTCTCATCTCATGTGTTTATGACTTCAGAACAACAATCAAATCGGCAGCGAAGCGGCTGAAATGAAGCTGCAGTGACACTCATTTTAACCCGGTCATTTCCACGGTGTGGATGAATGATTACACTGACGTCTCATCTTTTGTGATGAATGAAACTCCTTCCAGATTCCCAATGAAAAAATGAAACCACCCTTACTGATTGTCTCATAAACAATGGGGCTGGAAACACAAACTGAATAACATCATACTGCCTCATTTGTTTCCATACAAAATATGTTTTTGGATTTTCATACATATGACTGAATGCTGATGCATCAAAATTGATGGAAACTCGAGGCTTATAAAGTTATATTTACCAATAAAATATAGGCAAATAAGAAAGTCTGTTTTCTTGTCCAAACATGCTTTTATAGAGCTACCGAGAAACTCAGAGAGACTCAGGGGGGAATGGAGGAATATGGGAATAGTTGGTCGAAATCCAAAGCTAATAATTTAGTAAGCTCCGACTCACATTCTGCACAAATTGTTTCAGTGTTTATATCCGTGATCTGACTTTTTTCTACAATATGTCGTCCATATGGTGCACAGAGAAGTTTCTCTCAAGGAAAACAAAACAAGCCCACACAGTCCACGTGAGGGATGTAGCACCCAGGATGGAGCGAGCGCACAGGTGCTGCCGGATCTGTCACCTGACAAACAGCTTGTTTTACTGCTCTGACATCCTCGTGAGATGATTCCCTGCATTAACCTCCACACGCACACGCACGCACACACACGCACACACACACACACACACACACACACACTACGCTCCTCTCGTCATTCCTCTCAAACATGAGGGGAATCCGCTCGGCCCCCTTTCATACCTCCACTCACAGATATTTCCCTTCTTGACTCCAGTCCTGTATCTGGAGTTTGTGCACGAATGATAAACTATGTTGAAGTGAGAACGTCTGTGGACTTTTTTACTCCGACAGAGTTCTTGTGGAAAATGCAACGCAGAGTCAGTGGTGTTGAAACAGCACTGAGATCTGACTGCTACAGGGTTATTCTCGTACGCTGGCCTGGATTCAGGCTTTAAATAACATCTCTCCAGCTGAAGTTTACTCGCATGGAGAGTTCAAAACCAACTTATTCACCAAAAGACGACACCGAGAGTAATCAGGCTTACATCGAGGGAGGACAGTATGCCCAAAATGTTGAATTGCACTGACCGCAGTACAAATTGTGTGAAGAGTAGATTAATACAATGTATAATTGATTGCCTATTAACAAATATTTTCTGTGGAAAAAAACGGATTGTTTCATTTAGTTTTCTCTCTTTTCAGGAAGCTGTCACTGACTCCAACAATGTTGTTTCACTCGTAAAAGAGGGAGGATGGCTATTGAGTTTGTTATCTGATGGGAGCCTTGGAGATTCAGTGTGTGTGTGTGTGTGTGTGTGTGTGTGTGTGTGTGTGTGTGTGTGTGTGACATCGTAGGGGGTGCTGCCTGCTTGTCGCCAAGTCTGTCCTGAAACCCACTGAGCCAAACTGCCGCAGGAAGAATCTTTGCCCCCGTGTACTACAATATCCTGTTTGGACTCAAGCTGCTCTCCCCCACTCCTACGCACACGCTCAGACACACACACTCTTAGTCTGCTCATACATCACATTTGAGTGCCCGCCGCCTGACCAAAAACATACGGTTTTGTTTTTGTTGCTTTTGTGCGCTCTCTTCTGCAGTGCTGCTCTGCAGATCATGTGAGGCTGTAAGGCTTTCAATCTGAAGCACTGTTTGAGGGTGTAAAGAGACAAGTGTGTGTGTGTGTGTGTGTGTGTGTGTGTGTGTGCGTGTGTGTGTGTGTGTGTGTGTGTACAGGTGGGGGGTTGAATTATAGCTCAGCAGTATAAATATGGCTCCTGTAGAAATCACGTCAAACAAAGTGTAAACGCATTTGGATTACTAAGAGCAAAGTACATTACTCGGTTTGAATGTGTGAAACTGGACATATGTGAACTGTCTGTGTGTGTGTGTGTGTGTGTGTGTGTGTGTGTGTGTGTGTGTGTGCATGTTCAATGAAAGCCACTCATGCATGCATACACTGACACTCACTTGGACTAAGTATTAAGACAATAGAGGGGCAGGGGTTCACTGTGCTGCAGCCTCCCCTCCCCAGCTTTCCATTCATCTGCAGTGTCTATATAAACAGCCTATGTATCATTCTGCATACAATCACAGCAAGAGAGGAAAGGTCGAGTGAACATCAGCCGCTTACGGGATTTGCTGCTTCCCGTAAGCAGCCGATAAAAATTACCAAAAAAAAAAAAAAAACTCTGGCCCAGAGGCGGATAACTCACTTCCCAACAGAGCATGCTGCATTTCCTGAAACTGACAACTGCTAGGACTTGTACACAGGCCAGGCTGGGAAAGAGACAGACAGAGGGAGGGAGAGAGAGAGAGAGAGAGACGGAGAGAGAGAGAGCGATAGAGAGAGAGAGAGAGCGATAGAGAGAGAGAGAGAGCGATAGAGAGAGAGAGAGAGAGAGCGAGAGAGAGAAGGGAATGAGAAGTAGAAGAATATTTAGAGAAAGGGCTACTTGACCTAGAGAACAGTCTGAAAAAAAAACCCATTGTAAAGACTGGAATATGAAGGTTGCAAATTCAAGGAACTTGATACGAACACATAACCTAGTAGCATAATTATCAGTCTTTTGCCACAACCAAGACAGCTCGTCTCAATTCAAAGATAAAAGTCGCCTGCTCCGAGTACATTTCTTGAACCAAACTGTTATCAACCGTTCTGGGACTGGCTCACCACCAAAAGAAAAAAAGCAGACAAATCAACAAACAACTGAAACGTTCCCTGACAGAGCAGGGAACGTTTGTTTCGCTTCATTCTTTTGTCTTTTTGCCCACGTTGTCTTTAATCTTTGTTCATGCTGAAGACCAGAAACGTGAGGTGGAAGCACAACAATCTGCAGGCAGAATAGGTTGAGTGGAGTGATAGTAGTGATTGTGTTGATGGTCTTGGCAGTGGGCAGGCTGCAGACAACAACTCCACTTGAACTAAACCCTACACTTACTGTTTCCTTCTTTTTCTCTGTGGAAATCCAGCAAAGTGATAAATATCAAATCTACACTCAAATATATATATTAAAAAAAGAGGATCCAGGGATCGTGGCCGGCCTGTCAGTGAGCAGAGGAGGAGTGATGTTGCTTCAGCACAGCCTGCTGGTCACAGAGGGGATTGTCATTCACTCGCCTGCTCCCCTCCTCCACATGGCAGAACTGCTGACATTTGACTTTTGAACGCTGCAATAGTTCTGTATTATGTAAGGTCGTTATTACGAACAAATTAATCATAGATAAAATGGTATGCATATGATCATTTTAAAATGTAACTGAACACAAGAGTCGAGAGAGTTCCACAGGACTTTGTCATGAATTCACAAAGACACCTGGTGTGCTTTAGAGTGTAACTTCAGGATTCAAAACCCTTTGTTTGAAATACTCCCGACCTCCTGCAGTTGTATCTTATTTATTCCATATTTATGATATTTGTAGTAATTATTTCTCACGCTTATGTAATAACTGCTCCCCAAATATGACCCTCCACCCCCGTTAGTATGATTACATTTTTTTTTTTTTTTTTTTTTTTTTAAGTATTTCAAATTTTAGATTTACGATATGTTAGGCTTTATTTTTAACTGCCGTGAAGAATTCCTGGTGGTCCATATTTCTTTTTATAGTGTTAAACTGATTGTTGAGTGTATTGATTTCTCTGATGCTGTAACACTTTGATAGCCTGAAGACACCTCAGGAAACTTAATCTGTAACACTGTAATGTTCCAGCTTCACATCAATTCATGAAGTAAATAATAAAAGAACATTTATTTAACATCTACTCAAGACACATTCTGATTATAATTTGTCAACATAAAAAAATTAATGATTGTAAAACAAGCCCGATCTTTGTTACAGCTGTAAACAAAAACCCCCCCCAAAAAACAAAAAGTGTACTTAACACGACTCAAACTATCATCAATAAAAAGAGGCTTTATATTTTCCTAGTCCACATGCTTATTTTAAAATTAATCAACCAACGTACCTGCTCTATATAATGACTTATTAAAGCCTCACAGCTCTGATACAACTGTTTAAAGTGCTTAAAGGGAAGCTTCATTTCACTACATCACTCCGGTCCTTTCCTATATTCAAAGTGTACAAAATAAAAGACAGACAACACGACGGTAAATAAATAATCCATCTATGACCAGAACAATTCCTAATTTCTTAAACTCTATGTGAATTATTGTACAGTTTCACTGTTTTCAAATCATTCAAGCTGTCGAAAAAAAATCACGTTTTTTTTGTAACCCTTTTAGGTAGCAGCTATGACCTTTGATCTCTCAGTTTACGTCTTCTCCACATTCTGGTTTTCACTCATAACAGTAGATGAAGGACTCTTGCAGTTATAAACAGTATAATACTTCATCATGTAACAGTGAAACAACATTATCTCCTCTGTTACCTCTGAATCTTCTCCGACCGGATCAGATTTGGTCTTATGCTTATTTTCAACTCACGCTCTTGAAGTCTTTATTTCATTTTCACATTTTCTTATAAGACCATAAACAGGTCATCAAAGATATGTAGTTTAACTTGACTCATTTTTACTATTTTCCATGGCCTGAATTTGAGACAGCCTGCCACACACACACACACACCCACACACACACACACACACACGCACACACACACACACACACACACACACACACACACACACACACACACACACACACACACACACACACACACACACACACACACACACACACATAATGACTTCCGCTTTACAAGAAAAAGATAAAACATAGCCATAAAATTACAGTAGTGAGCTGGAAAAGGCTTTACAGCACATATACACTTGCAGTACAAAGAGACCTGCCTTTCAGCACTAAAAGAGACTTATTAAGGGAGTTATTAGTCCCTGCCATGCTCCCTGGGGGGTCCTTCATTATGACCTGGGCTCTATAGTCACAGCGGTGGAAAAAGTACTCTGGAAGGAGGAGAAAATTGTGTGTGTGTGTGTGTGCAGGTTTTGTGGCATAGAGTGGATTGATTTGATGCATGGCCAAAATTGACCTGTCCCCTCTCCCTGACTTATAGCTTTTCAGTCACTCAGCGGCTTTTAGAGAATCAGGCTGCGGAGGCATTTTTAAGTCTGACTTGTTGCCCGCAGACTGCCTCTTTTTCTGTGAGTAAAGAAATAAACTAGAACATGAGAAGTTTCTTTCTTTCCTTCCTGTAATGTATTGTCTATCTTTTTCTTCGAACAGCCAAGATGTCATGTTGAAGATAAACTCATCTAATCAGAAACGAAACCACACAAACAATGTGGTCGCGTTTCTCTACGAAGCGAAGACAGGGTCACACATTCCAGAGTACTTTCTGTGGTGGAACTGTAAAATGTGCATCTGTGGGTGTCACCAACACTCGTGCAAAACTACAGTCAGTCTGGTGACGGTGGTGTAATAAAGGCAGCTCGTGGGTGATAGTCTGTTGCCTTCCTCCTGCTTCCTAGAGTTTAAAGAAGAGTTCTCATGATGACAGTTTCACAGAAAGCATCGACTTTTTTCATTCTGAGAAGTTATATTCAAACAAACTCGTGACAAGGTAACTCAGCTGTGTTGCATTGTTTGAGTCCTGATTTTCCATAGCAAGATCAGGGTTTAGGTAATGTTCATAAAGACAGAGACTTTTCTAACTATGGATCTTTGTGTCATTCAGATGAACCAGGCTGGTCCGGTTATGGTCGGAAAAAAAAAAAAAGAGTGAAGTCTCTCTTAATAATTCAACATTATTTTGTTATTCTTTATAAAAAATGTATTTTAATTAATTATATCTAACACTAATAATGATGTACAAACTCACCACTCCTGACTCAATGTAAATCAGATTTCTTGGACTGTCCATTTTAGAGAAAGACCTAAGGGGAAGGGGAGGCTTGAGGGTTGAAGGAAAATGTAACGTATATGTGCAGGTTTGTGACACTATTTTGTTATCTTTTCTCTTTTCTCTTGCTTCTGTGAAATGTACACCTGCATTCTTTGTTAAAAATAAATGTAAGAAAAGTTTGTCACAAAAAAAACAAACAATTTTCTTCTCAAGGTCAATTTTTTGTATTTTTCTGCCCCAATTTTAGAGACAGGCCAGGGAATAGAGGCAGAAGGAGGAGAGAGAGAGAGAGAGAGAGAGAGAGAGAGAGAAAATGGAAGACGACATGGGAAAGGAGTGTCAGGTCGAGGCTGCTGGCCTCGAGGTTACGCCTCCACAAATCGGTCACATGCACAAACCACTCATACGCAAATGCAAATTACTATTAGAGACTCCTTTTGCAGTATCAGACCAATCATAATTTGTTTCCAACAATTTTTCGACACTTCCCAAGTAGCACAATCATTAGCTTTCATAATAATAAACAATAATAATCATAAAAATAAAAACAAACAAGTCTTTTAAACAGTTGCGTGACATAAAATCACAGAAAGGGAAAGTTATCGGTAAATCTTGGCCACACAACAACCAACTTCACCCCCAAAAATAGTCAAACACACACACACACACACACACACACACACACACACACACGCGCACACACACACACACACAGAGAGAACTGTTCTAGCATCCAAACATTTACGGTTAGGAAAAAAATAAAAATAGGAAAACTGAAAAATGAAATCTACTTTTTACGGCGAGTGTTTGTTGACTACAAGAGACGTTTCAAGATCTGCAGAGAGCCTGTGTAGATGTACAAAGAGAATTACAAGTGTTGAAATTCCTTTACATCAAGCTGAAGATAAACCTGTCACCAAAGTTATTCAGCGTCTGGAGCTTTCCTTGGAGAGCTGATACCATTCCTCTTCTAAAATTGGGTGTTAAATGCATATTTTAATGCAATTCAAGCCGACCGATATACATTAATGTTCGCACTATATTAATAACCATCCTCTTTCTATCTAAAACAAAGTGAGGGGAAATTTTAGACCTATCACACCTACTAAGAAAATACACCCAAAACCTTCAACCTCAGAGGGATTAAAGCCTGCGTCCTTGATGAAACGCCAGGCAGCAAATTTGAGCCAGTTCTTCTGTGCTGACCCAGACCAACCTCTGCTGAGACATACACAGAGGTGTTCATTCAGACAGATGGGGTCGGCACATCGCCAGGGTGGAGGACACAAGGACACACACAAATGCATCCGCCGTATTTTACGTTTCCCTGCAGTCCAAGCGTGGGGCCTAGTCAACCCTTCACCTCTCCAGCAGGTGAACGCCCACATCCCTGCTCCTGCGTGTAAGAGGGGAGAAACCGCAGGGCCCCACAGACGAGCTCCATCAACAGGCCCTTTATTCATCTTCGGGGCCCCGGAACACTGGACTCTCAGATGCAGCTCAGGCACCTGGTCGTCGATGGACGACACATCAGAGACTGGGCGGTGGAAGCACCGGCTGCCACACCTGAATAAACCCCCCCCGGCCCACATCAAACTGCACGGCTGGTATGTTTGAAAACCGGAGAGCACGAAAGCCCAGAGAGTGGGGCAGGAAAAGAAAAATGGTGGACATGAGAGATGTGGAAGGCTTGTAGGATTAGGATTGGCTGAACAAACAGGCCACTCAGGTGCTGCTGCAGACTACTGTTTTTACTAAGAGGAGAGAAGAAGAACATGAGCCCTGCACAGGAGGAGGAGGAGAGAAACACATTGAAAGATGACAAAGTGTATTTATACAGGTGCCCTTTGTATTGGAGCAGGGAGGGAGACACACCTCTAAGAGACAGGGGAGCATCTATAGCACGTCTGGGCACCCTCCAAGACAAACGCCTCAGCTGGGTCTCACTTTGATATCTCCCAAGTCCTCAGGACGGGACTACTGTGAAGTCAGCTGGACAACACAAAAAGTGATGGTCATGTTAAAGTTGTTTTAATAACATTACCACAACTACAACAACCACTATGCCTAATTCTACAATAATAACCCCTCCTCTAACTCCAATACTCCAATAAAAACTACCTCAGTGCTGCAGCTATCCTGACTGTTTATGTCTTGTGATAGCTTGTCTTGATTGTTTTACAACACATTTAGCACACTTTAACTACTATTATTACTGTATACATAAAACTACTATTACATGTACAGTAACAAATGTACACTTATGACCACTGGGTTTAATCCTACAAAACTACAAACATATTTATTACTACAATATAACAACAATATTACCATAATAAGTACTACAGCTTTTACAACAAATAGGACACCACATGAACTAGTACCACTGTAGCAACAATATGACTACTGCTACCACAACAATTAGAACTACAACTACAGGTTGAGAACTGCAACAGCAACTACTACAACTACTTTATCTACATCTATACTACATGAACAGTCATACAGTCATGTTTTTATTCCAACAGAACAGCTCATCCTCCCTCCATGCTACAGCTAACATAACTACAGCTACCGGAGTAAATCACATCAACAATCACGTAACTACTACAACTAGTACAGCTACTGCTGCTATAATAACAACAATCACTATCATCCTACAACTATTATTACCTTTCTATATTACTACTGCTACTACTCACTAACACAATGACTCCTACTGCCACTACTCATACAACTACTCTGACAGTTACTACCACAACTACTAATATTAATGCTTTTACAGCTTCTATTTACTACTAACACTACTATTACCACTACTATGACTTCTACTACTACTCATCAGTGTTGTGGAAAATTCTCACAAAATTCATGGTGAGAAAAGTTTAACTTCCTTTTCGCTATTTTCGGGTCTGTTTGGTGCACACTGAGTTCACTCTGAATTACAGCCCTGCAGTTGTATGCCTCAATCAACCAGTTATGCTTGTACCTTATCAGTGTTCCCCACAAAAGTATTCTGTGTTTATTTTTGTCGCTGTTTGTTTTGAATTACACCAGAGTTTTGGGTTTAATTTAATATCTATTGACTTGCTGCTTAAAACTGTATCTACCATTAATGACGATCTGAACTTTGTATGAATCTTTGATTCTTTAGCGTTCGAATTGTGTTTCGAAGAGTTTCAAATCAGTTTGCTTAATTTTACTCTTTTAAAGTTGACATATATATCCTCAGGCTTCCTGTACTTGATTATAATATAACTTTACATAATAATGTAGGCTTGTGTGATTACCGTCAGTGTATGCCGCAATCTGTGAAGAGAACCGAAATGAAATGAAAACAATCCAAGCAGCTGAAAGTGCTGCAAGAAGCAATTTAATTTTGAAGAAAACTAACAAAAACACGTATTATGAATGTAGAGTTATTGTTCACAGCACTCAGGTCTTCTCAAAACAAACTCTAAAGTTTGCTTTGTTATTGCCTTGACCTGAAACAAATGACAAAGTAGCTGTGACATCACAGCGTTGCTTAGGGAGTCATGTTTTCAAAACAGTAATTTCCTGTGTTAATTTTCTTTGTTCGTTATCATTTTTCTTCAAATGTTTGTGTTGGTATAGACACTTATACCTCAGTTACAAAGAGATGGGGAGAAGATAAGTAAGCCAGAATTTTCCAGATTTTTAGATTCACTACTGAAGCTGCACAAACACACACATACAAGGTAAACAAATGGGGGGGGGAAAGGCTGGGAGTAGCACCGTTACCATCTACTTCAGTGAGACATAATGCTCAGGAGGGCACCTTTACCTGCCACCTTGTGTGATCAGTACAGGTCACCCATCTGTGGATCGATACATGGGGGTTTGCAGTGGAGGTTGAAAATATGGTCACCCTATCCCAAGTACATATGTGGCTAAAATGCAAGTGAAAAAAAACCCATCAAAACAAATGTGATGGTGTTCCTTCTTTTCACCAAGACAACTTTTAAATTAAGTGGATAACAAGTTGACTTAAAGTCTGTCAGTAAGAATACATACAGAGAGGATTTTACTTCCATACTAATTCATCCTGCTTTTACCTGTATAGAACTGTACAGTCAGATTGCAAGAAGCATTTAAGCTGGTTTAATATTCTAAAAATCAGCTTAATTAAACTTTTTCTAAAATGACCATGCAAGTAAAAAGTTACCACATGAAAAGTAAGAGTTTCTCTGTCAATGAGATTAACTACTGAGAGCTTGCAGGCACAACTCTTCTGTCCCCAGGATATGATATATGTGCATGTGGCTGTTTTACTGCTCCAAGACTATTTTCTGTCTTTTTTTCGGCTCTAGAAATGGGGAAAAAACCAGGGCAAACTTGTTCTTTTCTTTCACTATTTTCATGAAGCTGCAGAAGCCGCACAGCTTTTTTCCTAGCTGCAGGGCAAGAGGCCACTGATCTTACCCCATCCGTTTGTCTGTGTGCATAAGACTGTGTGCATTTGTGTCTGCTGCATGTGCCCAAAGTGGGGCCCTCGGTCTGGTTTGTCATTCTAATGCTTGGCAGTAAAGCCAAAAATATCACAAGGATTTATTGGATATGTTCACATTACACTCACTGTTGAATCTCGCATAAAGCCCCATAAAATAACGTCTTGGTCAGCACATGTTCTGGAGCGCAGAGTTGAATAAAAGAGGGTGAAAGCTGCCGAGGAGAGGGGTTGGATTTATATCACAAACATCTTTCAAAGTGACAATTCTTGAGGTTTAAAAAGACTCCTGTGACAGAAACCGTGAATGCATTTTATTCCTCCGAACCAAATACCATATGTTTGAAACACCCCTCTGTGTCATCAATACAAGAGTACAGTGCTGGAGACAGGCGTACAGAGGCCGCACACACAAAAAGTCAATTTGTTCAGAGCTCTGCACAAAAGACGCCAGTTGCTCAGCAGAGAGAGGCCCCTACTTGAAGAGGACAGGCCGTGATGCATGTGTCTCTCTGCCTGCGACCCCTTCCTGTGGCGCTGCAGTGGCTTTTCATTGTTTATCTCCGGCTAGCTTGTAAGAGGGGAACTAATTAAAGAGCTGCCTGCAGGTGGCCCATGCAGGCTTTTACAGGTCTGAGAGGAGGAGGAGGAGGAGGGAGGAGAAGCTGGGCACACCCAGCAGGAGGAAGGGGCGACTGCCTCAGGTCACAAGATGACAGAAACTACTGAACTTTTTGTTTTTGTCTTCTGGGGGAAAAAAAGAGAGGAAGACAGGTGATACACTTATATGAAGAATTGTGGGAGAAAAGGAGTATTACAACATAGGGCAGGCTGAGTATAACAGATAGCACACAATCACCTAAACAAGGCCTTCCTCTGTTTGAGGCCTAAGAAGTTTACTGAGAAACATTTATTCATTCTCAAAGAGGGTAAAGAGGGTATCTGCGAGGAGGGATTTCATATCAGTGAGCCTGGCAGTGGTTTGTTATGGTTTCAGTTGTCAGTCAACCGGTAAATCATAGAAAGTTTAATCCTCACACACACACAACAAGGAAAGAAATCACAGCAAAATCAGTCCTTGTTTACACAGAGGAAGAAATAGTGTTTACAGTAACGAGGAGAGAACTGTGGTGGATCAAGTGGTTGTGCTTTTTGACATTTTTCTCTTTTAAGATATTTCACAAAATCCCACGAACCATAATCTGGTATTAATACAAAAACACAGCAATAAAAAGGTGCATCTACTCAGAGAAGAAAAGTGTGTGTGTGTGTGTGTGTGTGTGTGTGTGTGTGTGTGTGTGTGTGTGTGTGTGTGTGTGTTTTCAGCGTAGCAAAAGGAGATGATTGCGTGCGGACACTGCCCTCTACCACTTCCTCTTCAGAAGCCCAAAGACGTCACATTCAGCTGTACTGATGCCTCTGTCTCTCGCACGCACACACACACACACACACACACACACACACACACACACACACACACACACACACACACACATGCACACATGCACACACACACACACGCACACAAGTACAGTCTGCTTCTGAAAAGTAAAAGCAAACAGTGAAATGTTCCAGCCCACGATGTCTCAGAGATAGAGAGGAAAAAAAGGTGCCAGAAATGTCAAAAAACAAAATGAAATAAAAAGATCAGCTGTATCAACTTCTGTCAAAGTGATGGTCAGGCTTGGGGTTAATGGAGGAACTCCAAATCTGAAAAACTGACAGTGTGTGTGTGTGTGTGTGTGACTATGCGTGCAAGTTGCCTCAGGCAGAATGGGTGGATGTGGTAACTGTCTGCTGAAATCAAGATAAGGATGCCAAATGACAGTGCTGTCCCTGGTAGCGTGACACCACAGGCAAAACAAACCAGCTGTTATGGGAAAGCACCCAGCATGGCCCAAATCTCAGCTTGGCTGTTAGGGCAGAGTTGTGGGCACAGAAGCCGTGCAAAGGATACAAATAGACACTGAGTGTCTGCAGCTGGAAGACTTGCTCACACACACACACACACATAGGCATTTACAGCCAGTGGTCCCACACCCTCAAGAACATGCATCCATGCCAAACACATGCACTAAAAAGTTTAATTAAAAACTGTTTCCATGAGAGTAAAAAAGAGAGTTCTAATGTTCTAAATATTATTCCTGGGACATGAATATTCATTTACTGGCAGAAAAAGAGACCACATGCTGCAGCTGTTATTGACTGGGTTAGATACAATCCTGCAGAAGAAAAGGTTTTATTTATCACAGAAATGACATGGAGAAGATTCCACTTTAACACACATGGGGCTGTTTATGGCGTATTATACATTCAAGATACCAGCATGCTAAAAAAGAGAAGTGCTATCTTGTGTTTGGAAAACAGCATCTGTCCTAGACTTAGCAAGTGGGGTTTTTTTTGTTTGCTTTTTTCCAACATGTTCTTCGCTAACAAGCTCATACCTGAACATTTTATAGAATTCTCATTGCCACTTAAGGGGCACTTTGGGTCTCACTGTCTCTGACGGTAATAATGACATGTATTATCTTCAAACTATGCAAACTATTTTCTCCTGCCATCAGGGTTCACTTTCAAATGTCCAAACACGAACACACATCAAATCTATGTATGCCCTCCTTTTCTCTCTTTACCATGATTTTGATGATGTACAGCATGTAAAGTAAAATAGCTGAGACGTTCAATAACAGTAAAGATTCGGTTTAAAGGAGCAATATGTAAGATACCTGCTGAATTAAATCTTAACCTTACAATGTTAACGGACATAAAGGAAACATGCTATGTTGAAGTGCTGGCTTGTGTGCGGGTCTGTATTTGTTTTGACCAGAGAAGATAGGTGGTTTTAAGGTGTCGTTTTGGATGTGCACCCGGTCTGCCAGGCAAACAGCGAATCAAAAGGTGTTGCAGCGATGAAAGCTAGCTAGCAAACTGATTCAGATATAACTGATTCTACCTGACTTCAGGTAGAGCCTCTGCATTTAAAATAAAAAAATAGACAGCGGTTAGAACGCAGAAAGGTTTCAAGACCTGTGTAGAGCTGGCTAAACACTGAAGCTTCCTTGTCTGTGACATGGCAACCTGCCTGCAAATCAACTCTATGGAGTCAGTACAAGTTTTAAGGGCTACATATCAGTTACATATAGATCGTTCAAATAATAAAAATCAGCTACCTGTCACTACACTTTATGTTACTATGAAGTGTGGACCTATGAAGTCCAAACCACCAATAACTAAAAAAAAACAAATTGCACAACCAGTGTTGTGAAATCATAGTCAAAATTTTCAGAGGATGCAGAGGTTGTTCAAATGAAAAGAAAGAAAAAGTTAAAGGAAGAGCTTTTAGCAGTGGCTTTATGGTTTCTATGTTGTCAGATCACATAATCTATGGCCAGCAGACGAGATCAGTGAGGATGGAAGGATGGAGATAGAGAAAAAGAGAAAATAGGAAATAGAAGAAGAAAAGGGAGAGAGCCGGTACAGTACCTTTTGGAATTCAAGTGCTGTGCAGAGAAAGAGTCCTGGACCGATGCCACGAAGGGGCAGGTCAAAAGACTGCAAGAGAGAAAACGTGTCTGCTCCTCATAAGTCTCATTTTACTGCTAAAAATGATTCTCTTCATATTTTTATGAAAATAAAGAGACCAAGTGACCCTCTGAAGGTGAAGAGCATTCTATCACCTTTCAGATATTTGGATCTAAACCTGGAAATCAGGGGGGGAAGCTAGTCTGCTTTTCACCCTACATGGTAAGGACTCTGTGTTCCCCTGGACAAAAGGTGGACTACACTTTTTTGTTTTGTTTTCAGGAGTGCAAGGAGAGGAGAAAGTAGAAGGAATGGGACAAGCTGAAAACTAGAGACTTAATCGACTGAGGGATTGGAGGAACAAAGATGCTGGACTTTTCTAAGCAGTTATTTAAAGTACTTGCAACTCTAAGCAATAATATTGAAACATTGAAAAAAAATGATTGTAAAATAAATTTTACCTCACTGCCATAAAATATAATATAAATGTAAAAGGAAGTAGAAAGTTTCCACAAAAGTAATCAGGGGAAAAATCCATAATAAAAATAACTCTGTTAATCCAAATTCTGATGAAATACACAACACTTGTGTTACAAACAAAGTCGAGCCCCACCAATTAATTGGCTAATCTAAAGCCAATAATCTATTGAAACATCACCATTCCTGCATTTATGACTGTCTGAATGTCTATTACCTGCTTTTAATCACCTAATCTAAATGAAATGATGCTACATGACTCAGAGGAAAAGCAACTCTAGCAGTCTAAATTAGCCTGTTTACTCTGCCTCTATGTGAACACAGAGTACTGAGAAAACGTTTGAAAACAGCTCACAGTGCCAGTCTGTTGGTCTGATAAAACAACACATGAGTTAATATAGAAACAATGAGGATTTCATTGCTTTTAGAGTTGCCATTAGCATGCTCTGCTGCAGCGCATTACGAGGAAAAACCATTCAAAGTCATTCACAATTCACACAGTAACCAGCAGCAGCTGATTCTCAATCCAATGAGGGCATGTAGTGACAAGCCATCCGGTACCTTAACATGTCCAACAACCCATTGAGAGGGATTTCTTTGACATTTCCCTCTAGACTAAAGGGATAATCCCCTTTATAACTCTGTGTACCTGATATGGCCTGGGCCCTCGAGAGTCTCTTTAACCCTCGAGAGAGTTCAACAAAACAGCTTCATTTAGAGAGCGGCTAGAGGGGCTCTCTCGTCTCACAAAAGGCCTCTCGGCAGAATGACGAGGAGGCAAATCAGTATTATATGGATGAGAGAATGGAGGTCAGTGCAGGGTGATGTACTCGAGAGTGATGGAGGCTGCCGAGAGGAGAGAAGGGACATGTTAAAGACTCTTACTGAGTTTTAGCGTTGAGCTCGGGCTGGGGCATGTCCTCACACATGAAGTCCAGCTCATCTGTTATGCTGTTAGCGCGGGAGAAGCTGATGGAGGTGCTGTGATCAAGATTCTTCCTGACTGCAGAAGACAGAGAATGGGGATATAATTATTCGTGGAATCCTATCAACCTGCTCTGCTTGATTTATTTACATGAGATTTGTTTTTTTCATGAATCAAAGTGGTAGTTGGCATTGAGAGGAATTACGAACAGCATAAAGAGCTTTTTCATAAAACAGTAAAGACTTTCTCATTGTACATTGAAAAGTGTAGTACGTAAGCCCTAAGAGGCTAAGAAGCAAACAAAACCTGTTTTGATTAGTTTTCTGAATTGAAAGTGGTTGTTCTTTTATGTTCATGTCTAAGGAATGTTTGGGCAAAGCTTTGCTGAGTTTGCACTCTTGTCTGTTGAACATAGGGCATTGACAACAAAGGCAAGACAATGTATTGCATTCTACAGCATTTTTTCTTATTGTTTTAATAAGAAAGTTGAAAAGTGATCCCAGCATAAAATAATCTGCTGTTTAAAAACTAATTTTCCTGCTTGTTTTTCAGATCAAAAAAGATGATTAAGGAACTTAGAAGAAGAAAAAAACCCCATTGAGAACAGCTTCAGAAAAAGAAAAACAAGATCCCCCCCCCACTTCCGTTTGAATGGGATCAATGGCAAAAAAAAAAAAAAAAAAAACAGACTGATGCTGAGTGCACAGTGTATTCAATAGTAAGTATGAGATATCTGAAGGGGGACTAAAAGAAGCAGAAAGATACCTGGAGATCCAGGGCAGCTCAGAGTGAAAGATGACCAAGAATGCTGAGGAGGGCCTGATGCCAGCGGGGGGAAAAAAAAACAAATACAAAGAAAGAAAGAAAGACATCACTGAATTAAATGGTCTTTTTCTTATAAGATGTTGAATGTCTATTTTAGCTATAGTCAGAGAAACATTTCAGAATGAAAAGAATAAGTCTTTTGACTGTTTATGCGAGGGAACAGAGATTGCATTGCTGGCGTTGAATGGTTCAGCCGGCTGGCTGCTGTTTTTGCTAAAAACAACAGCAAAGAATAACATGTGTAGCCGGGTCTTGACCTGCAGTCAGACTGTCAACGTCTGAGTTTGACAAGTCTCTCCTCCAAACCACCAGGCCTCCATTGTGATAAAGAATGGAGGCAAATCTGTGTCCAGGAACAGAATGAACCAGTCCAATTCAAGCTAAACCCATTCAACCTCTCTTGTATTCCATCACTGAGTTTGTTTGACTTCGTCCAATCCGGAAGGAAGCAGATACAGGGATTGAGAGAAAGAGAAAAGTGAGAGAGGGAAGGGGGTAAAACGAGAGCCAACAAGAGCCATCTTTAGCCTCAACTGCAGACAAGAACTGGCTTATCAGCTATATATACAGAAAAAAAATGTAGTTTATCTGGTGCATCAGTGCAAACGTGCTTGGTCGGGGGAGAGAGAGAACAGCGGCAGTGAAACAGTACAAGTCAGACAGTGGTGGAGAGCGAAAGAGAGGGAGGGAAAGGGGGGCTCCATTGAGAGATTCTCACAGACAGAGAGGTGGTCAAAGCCAGACAGATAAGTGGAGCGATAAGCCGAACACTGACTAAATCAAACAATGACCAGTTTATTTCTGACCACTGGAGCTCCACAATGGCTGCTTATCACCTCCACATCCCGCCTGTCTCCCTCTCATTTTTTGTCCCAGCTGAGGTCCCCACGGTTCCCTCGGCCCCTGTCCATTCGTACCCAGGCCAGCCCTGTTTCTCACCCGTGGTGTTGGCAGGGCACCCAGTAAAGAAAACAGGCCAGGTCAGCCCATGACCGGAGTCTGAGTCTCTGTGCTTGGCTCTGGTTTGGTCCGGCTGGGGACAAAGGCCCAGCCAGCCTGGGAGTCTAATTAAAATAGTGTCTGGGCCACATTAAAAAGCCAGGCTAGTTAATGATTAACCCAGAGCAGTTTTTTAAATAAGAAATAGCTTAACCAGAGGACAGTGCTCCTGGTTAAGAACGCAGCTCTTTGGATTAAGAATAACAGATTTTGCGATTATTTCTTCATCAACAAAATAAATGATGGGATGCAAGCTTAAGGGAACAGTTATGACAGAAAGCTTCATCTCTGTAAGCCAATCTGTGGAATCTCATCTAGTGCACCTCAACAGTGATAAGAAATAAGACTCACCTGTTTGTCTGAACATTCTGGTAATTCCTGCAAAGAAAAGTTAGATACTGTTAGGGACAGCAAAATGGAAAGGCAACACAACAGCACCAGTATAAGTACACCATCATTCAAACTGTTGTAATCAACTTTTTACTTTCCGATTGAAAAGATTGAAAAGTCTATTTTATCAGATTATAACCAATTTCATCTGAATTTCTAGAGCTGAAGCAAATGTGCTCCTCCAAGACAGAGATCATTGTTTTTCAAACTTGGAACAGCTGAGAGAACAAATACAATCAAACTAAAACCATCAGTGATCTCACAGCGATTTTATCCTTTTAAGAGGCAGCCACTTTTGTAAATCAAAACTCTAACTATATTTGGGCAGCTGTGGCTCAGTTGGTAGAGTCGGTCGTCTCTCAACCAAAAAGGTTGAGGGTTTGATCACCAGCTCCTGCAGCTACATGTCCGATTTGTGTCCTTGGGTAAGACACACCTCAGCTGTGTATAAATGTGTATAAATGCGTATGAATGTGAATAAATGGAATGAGTTACTTCTGATGGTCTCACTACATAGCAGCCTCTGCCGTCAGTGTGAATGTGTAACTGTGTCATGTGGCGTAAGAGTGCTTTGAGTCGTCAGAAGACTAGAAAAGAACTATACAAGCTCAAGTCCATTTACTCCAAACTTCTCACTGCTGCTCCAAAGTGGCCTATAAAACTCTTCTCTAACTCAACTCTTTCAGGTTTAAAGACAAAAGGAGTACCTTACTATTGCTTACCTTAACAACCCCCCCCCCCCCCCCCCAACAGAAAAATCTACTTTGAACTCTCCACATTACCATTAGTGACAGCAGCTTCAACCTTTTTAAATGGTTTATGCCATGTCAACTCACAACAAGTGCATTTATTTTCAAAGATTCCATTTTTGAAACATGAAATTATAAAGACTAAATATCTACAATTTATTGCCTGTAATCGTAAATATAAATATATAACGGATGAAATGTATTTTTTTTTTACGGCTTTGACCTTTACATTGATAGCTTTTTCCACATGCACACATGCTCTGCTTCATTATATGGATCCAACCAATTAGGCAGGAAACTTAACACATTTTCCCCTCATAAGCGGTTGCTTCTCTGATGGTCTGCCTTAAAGCCTCTCCAGCTCTCTTTATGATGGCACGCCTTGACAGGAAAAACTCATAAAGTGCATTTATTAACCTGCAGTCTGGGTCAATTCCATCAGAGGGGATGGCTTTTAACACAGGAAGTGAAACCCCTGCCCCCTTTAGAAAACAGCCATTGATCATGTACTTTAAACTGAGACCTGTATCGAAAAAATGACAGTTATATAAGACAGTTATAAGTCTACAGTATTTTCATGTGTGAGAGAGATGGGAGGAAATGCAAAAAAACATCGGACTGGATTATCTGATTTCCACACAATCATTTGGTCCACACATTTTCAGCCTGAAGAAAAAAAAAACACTATGCAGAAATATTGGTACTCTTCAAAATGATACAACAAGAAATGTGAGCTTGTAACTTTGAAAAGCCCGTATTTAAAGTTTTTCCACTCAAGCCCAGTTCGAGGGTTTGTGGCACAGCAAAGAGGACAAGTGAAGCAGTTAAGAGCGTGTAATCATGACCTCTAAGCGCAGATGTAATGGCTTCCATCTGTCCCACTGAAGACACCTGGCAGCCATCTTTGGTCTGAGAGGATCAGGGCCTCTGTTTACCGTGTGAAGAGCAGAAACCTAAGCCTAACAACTCCTCCTATTCTATGTACCGGCTTCCTCTGTCTGGATAACCTGAGATAACATGGACTAGCTCACCAATAACTCACGCTTAAAGAGTTTAGAGTATGACTGAGAATCCACAGCAATGCAAAGTGCTCCGTGAGGTTATGTTTGGGCTAGCTGCTAATGTCAACAAGCTAACATTCGTCTGTACATTATGTAAAAACACTTCTGTTTGGCAGGTACAATATTAACTATAATAGTTATTTACATAAGAATAAGAACAGGATTTAATGAAGCTTCAAGTACCTGGCACTTTTCTAAATGTGAACTTACCTGGCACTTTTCTAAATGTGAACTATAATGTCAGTATGCAGTATTAAAGTGTGTGGACCAAATAGAACAGAAAAACAATTTTTAGCTTTAAACATTATAGTTGAGCCAGAGGAAAATCCAGGGT